>NC_086448.1:118647073-118948144 GCF_028390025.1 Pseudophryne corroboree
TTGTTAACGACTTGTTGCTGGGTTTTTTGGATGCCCCTTTCTGCCAGCATAAGGGATATGTTCTTGTAGACGATAGCATCCTTAACTGTTCCAGTCACCTGCCTTCTTATTTCTTCCTCTCCCCGAATATTAAGCAGCTCTTTGATCTCTGTGTCTGACCAGATATGGCTAGCCATGTTGCTGTGCTGGAGCTTCTGCTGCTGTATATTGTCTGTTTGTTTGGAAGCTGCTGCAATAAAAATATCTGTATGTACCCAGCGCGACTTCAGAGTGTTTTGTTTGCTGCCTCAATGCCTGCATGTGCCCAGCGTGTCTCCAAGGGATGACATCATCTTCCAGTGCCCCAGAAGCACCAATCAGCGTCTCAGAGCGTTACTTGGGTCTGAAAACACGTGTAATGACCGTTTCCACTGCACCGCTATCCGTGTCATTACCGTGTTCTACCCAGGTAAATAGCCGGGTTGGATTCCCGGGTCACTCAACCCGTGTTGACCCGTTTCCACCTACTAAAAATCCGTGTCGATGCGCGCCCCCGTGCAAAAACACGGGTAAAAACAGCTAGTGGAAAAGGGGTATAAATGTCTTGAGCAATACACTCATACATTGTTCAAGGCAGTCAGTGGTCTGGCCAAAACTTTAACAAATATAGTGCAAATAAATGAAATTTAATAATATGGTTGAAAATGTCTTAAGGTGGCCTATGTTTAGAACTGGTGATGTTGGGCATGCAAAACAATTGGATCAGACTTAACATTTATGTAGCTGGTTCCAGCAAAAAAACAAACAAACAAAAAAAAATTGGTTGCTTTGGCCAACATCACATCTGAAAATTAAATAAAATAACTAACGTTACCCCCATGTGCTTGCTGTTGGTGATTATTACAAGGATGACTGTTTATTTGTAACACATTTTTTTGGGCTGTGCACAAACAGTGGGGCAGATGTATTAACCTGGAGAAGGCATAAGGAAGTGATAAACCAGTGATATGTGCAAGGTGATAAAGGCACCAGCCAAACAGCTCCAATATGTAAATTAACAGTTAGGATCTGTTTGGCTGGTGCGCCTTTATCACCTTGCACATATCACTGGTTTATCACTTCCTTATGCCTTCTCCAGGTTAATACATCTACCCCACTGTTTTTTAACGTTTTTACAATTAATTGTTATGTTTATTTACCAGACAGCTGAGGGGATTGTGGTTCCTCGCTTTGTGGACTGGCCAAAATGGCTTGTGGTGGAAGGGGCGACACTGTAGAGATGCGCCGTTGTGGTGGTGAGGATGCTGCTGGAGATTCAGCCTCAAGCCGGCGTCTCTTGGTACCCATCTTATGGAGACTATCCGAGCCCTGTGATGGTCGTCTTAGTGGAGGGGTGTTTGATGAAGAAGGACCTATGTGATAAGATAGACATTAACATTCTGCTTTTCTATGTGTTTTCAGAATATGTGTATACACTAAATTCTTACCTGCATCGCCAGCATCTGCATCTCTTGGCAGTGTGGGTTGTGGCCTGGCTGTGCTGCGTCTCTTTCGTACTGTAGAAATATGAAGATTGTCCTTATGAACATTCTATTATGTTTATATGTTTAATGCAAAATGCTTATTGTGATGTAAACATATGAGGAACCTGATGAGAAGTAAACAAAACTATGCTTATGCTTTTCTGCCTGACTTCATTGGGTGTGTATACTTAAATTATGAAACAATTACACCAACCAATCCATACACAAAGGTGCAGAATTCACAATATTATACTACTTAAAAAACCCAACCGTGGTAGCTTAACACAACCACAATATTGCTCTGTATTTCACATTTGTTTGCTGCTAACAACCAAACAGTACCCCCAAATATATGCGCAAAATTGTAAGCATCAAATTAAAATATGCATGAAAAATCACATCAACCACACAAAGGACAACCCAGAACAACACACAATAACCACAAGTCCATTTAAAAAATACAAAAAAAAAATATTATGCAAAACACATGACTCACACTTCATTTAAAGACACCAACAACAATTTACTTTTTTATAAAAAAAACAGAAAAAGCCCAAGGTCACCTGCTAAATTGACAATACAAAGGATAAAAACATAACTATTTGTGATTAAAACTACATCACCAACACATTAGAAGAATGAACCAACTTACAATCACAATTAGCTAGAAGACATTTCAGACAACTAAGGACAAAGCACAGATGTTTTAATTATAAATAAACAAAAATGTTAACTCACCATCCTGCCTTGGGCGATCCGAATCCCGGACATGAGTCGCACCAACCACTTCTGGCGGAATAAGAGTACGCACAGGCTCCTCCCAATCCCTATATGACGCTCGGAAGGGGTGGCCACCACCTGTTTGGCGTGCTGATTTAGCCTCCTTAGACATCTTAGCCTTGACACGGCGCTTGATGTCGTAGAATCGCTTACGTCACGTGTCCTCGGTCCTCCTCACCACACCCTCACTATTAACTGCCGCAACGACCTTCCCCCACAGAACACTCTTCATGCGGGAAGAAACCTTTGCAGCATCATGGCCAAACAGCTGTCGATGATGCCTCATCAGCTCCCGCACCAATGCCATATTCTCTGCGTAGCTGAATTTGACATTGCGGCCCGTCTTTGTAGTGGTGCGTGGCTGCGGAGCCACAGCACCATCACTGTCACTATCACTCGAGGCCGCAGCAGCAACCTCCCCCTCCACCTCACTAACCTCCTCCACCTCACTCACCTCCTCCCTCTCACTCACCTCCTCCGCCTCACTCACCTCCTTCCTCTCACTCACCTCCTCCACCACACTCACCTCTGACTGGGACATATTCAGGACAAACAACAAATAACACTGAGAAAAAAAAACAGTAAACACACTCCTCCACTACCACTACACACCACACACACCAAACATACACACACACACACACACACACACACACACACACACACACACACACACACACACACACACACACACACACACACTCACTCACAAACAATGACAATAGACGTTAAAAAAAAAACAAAGACAAAAAACTAGACAGACTTTTAAATAACTACACAAGTATGACAAGACTACTTACACACACAGTACAGCACTCAACAATCGCAAAGAACCTCCTTATAACCGCCCATAACTCCTATCAACTCACCAACTCCAAACACACCTTCCTTTCACCTCTCCACTAGCTAAACCCACGAGGTGCGGACGGTTTGGGGGGGTTTTATAGTAATGAGCACAGACACTCCTCCATCACGAATCAAACCAATCATGGACGAGGGACAAAAACGAAACTTAGGAAAAAAACGCGTCCGGGAACGGAAAAACACTGCCGTAACTGAAAAATGGCGCATTCATAAAAAAAACAGACAACACGGCCGCAAAAACACAAAATCGGCCGCATTCTACCTTGGAAAAACACGAATAACATCGACATCGAAAAATGGAAATAATCAAAACACGACAGCATAGTAAATGAGGCGTAGTAAATTCAAAAAGTTGCAAATTCACACATTCGATGTCATTCGTGTGTTTAAACTTTAATCTCATTCTGAAAAATACGAATTTTAGTAAATATACCCCCTTGTCTCCCCAGACTAACAGCACACAAAGGGAATGCAACCGCATCCCAGCCACAAGACAAAATAAATGGTAACATTTCAGAAGAAGCTCAGTGTCCTGGCGTTTTCCAGGCATGTGTGCAGGTGAGATCCACAAGCTGCACAGTTGTCTTCAATGCGTACATTGTACTGACGAGACAGTGGGAGAAATAATCTCTCTCTATGAAACGCCCCACAACACAGGTGCCAGGAGATCGTGACCCTGCTGACGTCTGCATTCCAGCCCAGTCAATAGAACATTTTCTGGGTAACAGACTGAATATTTATGAATAAAACAAGTTCTATTGAGTTATCTGTTAACAGTCTTTGCACACAGGTTTGTTCATTAGCCAGCCAGCCAGCTGTCAGCGTAATGTATGAATGTCTCAGCTAGGTAATCATTGCTTTTATACATTCCTCATGTCAGCACTTTGATACATCCTTATTGTCTATGGAGGTCATTCTGACCCGATCGCTCGCTGCAGTTTCAGCGCATGGCAGCCGTCATTGCCTAGCGATCGCCTCTGAGACAGAGGCGGTCGCTGGGCAGGAGGGGGCACGGTCCGGCCAACGCAGGCGTGGCACATGAGTTCCAGGCATGGCACATGGCGTAGCACATGAGTTCCAACCATTGTGGAGCTATTTCTATAACATGGTCACATAGACCAGGACCAGATAGAAGCCAACTAATCTGCAAGTTTGTTGTTGAACCCTAGGAGGAAACTGGAGATCCAAGAAGAAAATCATGAGAACACGGGGAGAACGATCATCCAGATAGAGCCCAGGTTAGCATCAACCAAGGCCAGTACTGCGAGGCAGCATCGTGCTCACCACTATGCCAGCTGACTACTGACACCAGGACTAGAGCAGACTCTACTAGTAATACATTCATTATTCCTTTGTATGCTGTCTGTCTATGGTTGATAGCCTTCACCAACCAAGTTGTACTTGTTATAAGAATTACATGCTAGAACATGGGAAGGAGCTCTTAAAACGTGCATTATAGGCTGTAATCCTCCAAATAGGAGGTAGAGGATATTTTAGTTGCATGGTAATAACCACCAAAACATGGGACAAACCATTTGCGGATGTTTATCCCTTGCAGAAGGTTCAGGAGTCTTCTGCAAGTTGCAACAGATCTCAAAATTCATTTAGTCAGTAGAGGCCTTGTGTCAGGATGCAGGTCTTCCGCCATAGGGATTCCTAACTGAAACTGTGCTTCACAGCAATGCACATGCCACAGTGTGTCCTATGAAACTCTCACCATGGACTGGCCCAGCTGCTTCACCAGGTGTTTTGAGCGCATGCAGCTGTGCAAAGACTCTCCTGACGAATATTTAGAAAAAATTTAATGTTCACTTTGTTTGTAAAAATAATACTTTTTGTGCATCCGGAAACTTTTTACACACCCCTTGTAGATTGATAACGATGATGGCCATCAAACCAAGCATGAGGAATGAGGCAGTCTGGACACATTGGCTGTCCCATGCGAACATTCAAAGTTGGATGCATCTGTGCAGCTACACTGCCCCCAGCCCTCTGCTTGTGAGAGTAGCCACCATAACTCATATCAGCATTTTTACTAGCCCCATCTTTGGTGCAGGAGATCTGCCTGGATGTGACGGATCTCTGCATACGCTCACCTCGGAGTGGGATTCCACCCTGTGTACATGGCCATGGCAAATTTAGTCTACGTGTGGTCCATAAAGTGTGTGAACATCCACTGAGTGGAACATTGCCAACCAGAAACGCCAGCTGCAAGTGAAAGCAATTGAGATGGAAATGAATGGCTTGCAGGTACATTAATGTGAACCCACAACTGCACTGTGTACCTCGGTGATAACCATTGGACGCATGCATAGTGCAACTCAAGCAATGTGCAGTACAAATGCATGGGACAACTGTGCCAGCATAGGCATAGCGCCTACCCCTGGCTCAGGCCCAGTGTAACTGGTATCCAGATGGAAGATAGACAGTAAACAGAAAGACAGTCAATAGATCATTACCAGATGGTCGATCTGGTCAAAATGTCGATAGGGTCAAAAGGTGGACAGTTAAATTGACATAATGGAGATAGGTTGACATGGCTACGGGAGGGGGGGATAGGGTTAAGCACTAGGGGGAGGGTTAGGTTTAAAAAAATAAAATAAAAAATCCATGTCGACCATTTAACTTGAGACCTTATGACTCTGTCGACTTATTGACTGTTAACCATATGGTATCAAAAGGTATGGGGCTGTACCGGAGCGCGCACAACCAAAAGGGGGATGCAGTCATGGCTCACAGATGCATGGTTTCGTGGCACGCCCCTTTGTTTCTGTATGTCGGGCGGCTGAGCAGAGCGCTGGGAGGCAAAAGCTACTCAACCCACCTTGTTTCCAGGTGCTGGGCAGCCGAGCCAAGAAGGTTGCGATGATTGGCCAGTCCGAGTCTCTGTATGGCCGGCCCGGCCATCAGGCCATTGGCCCCTCTGGCATTTGCCAGGAGTTCCAGATGGGCAGTCCGGCCCTGGTTGTCGACCTGTTGACTATCTTGACACTAATGATCATTTATTCCACACCCATGTAATTATGTTTTGATAAGCTGGTATTAAAGCAGTGTACGTTCCTTTTAATCAACATCACAAAGATTTTCAATAAAATCTACAAGGATTTGCAATTAAAGTTTTGATTCCTCAGTGGAGATCAGTTACATTTTGCAACTGCCAGTAATGTTTCCTGTAAACACTGATTACAGCTGTCTCATCCTCGTTATAATCTGTTTTCTTAGTGATATTCAAAATATTGCCTCATATCTCTTGTTTATGCTAAAAATTAAGTTATAGTACAAACTGGATTTAATTTACAGTAACTTTAACTTCTCTCTATTACAATCTCTGATTGTTAGAGATGGACCATGGGCAGAAATAGCTATCATTAGGTTATGCGATGCACTTTACATCCATTCTGCTAGGTTTTTTAATAGATGATTCAAACCAGATGTTCCAGTTTATTGGATTAATGTAGCATCTTATCCAGAAAGTAGTGGGCTGTGACTTTTCACAACAGGCCAGAAAACACATTAAAGTAAGTTCCTGTTCAACTGTTTTTGTTAGTTGTTGAATATCCCTTGGTAATTCTAAATATGAAGGGAGACTGGGAGAGGTCCTAAACCATTGTCTCACAATACACATCTAAGCGGAAATTATGGCTCATTAACTGAAATCCTCTGCAGGTGTAGAATTAAAGGCTTCTTTGTTAATATAACATATTCTCACTGAACAACACATCCATGCAGTATGGTTGGCTCTACATTACATCATTTTGCAGGAAAAAGAGTAAGGAAACAATAAAATTTTTTTTTTTTAATTACAATAATAAAATGTAATTTTAATGTATTCCTTTGATAAAATTAAACAGTTAATTACTATCCTTATCATTTTGTTGTCATATTTCACTTATCTTTATTTTTATTAATTTTCATGATACAGTGGTGTAGAGATCGACACACAAGCCGATCAGGCTACTCAGGCTAAAGACCAGCAAGCTGGGTGGCCAAAACAGAAATTTGCACCAGGGTCAAACAAGACAAGGTTATAGGCCCTACACACTGGGCGATAATTCTCAAAGATATGAACGATCTCGTTTAATTAATGAACAAGATACCGTTCATATCTTTCAGTGTGGAGGCAGCAGCGATGAACGATGCGTGGCCCCGCGCTCATTCATCGCTGGTGCCCCGTCGGCTGTGCATGCAGGCCAATATGGATGATCTCATCCATATTTGCCTGCACTTCTATGGAGCCGTGTGACGGGGGGAGTGAAGAAACTTCACTAACCCCGTTAGCTCCCCCCCGCCGCCGGGTCGCTCGTTGACCGTATCCGCCGTCGGGCAACTCGGTGGCGGATCGTTAAATGTGCAGGGCCCTTTAGTGCTATAAAGATTGATCTCCAATAAATGACCACTTACAACTGGCTGAATATCTGTTTACACTCTTTTAGGGCAATACAAGTACAGAGGATTTAAGACCTTTAAAATAGGTTTAAGAGGTCTTCACAAGTGCGTAGCTACCATAGGTGCAGACAATGCAGCTGCTATGGGGCCCAGAGTTGAGAGGGGCCCCTTTTATCTGTGAAAGTTACATATGTTATATACATATTTTGTCTTTCGGTGGTACATAGGGGCACTTACAAATATTTGCCTTGGAGCCTGCAATCTTTCTATTTTGCGCAACTTGACCTGTTCATTGTAATGTGGCATAAAATGAACTGGAGGGGAATTATAATGTTGCATAACATGAACTGGGTCCCTGAAATGTGGCACAATATGAAGTGAAGGCACTGTATTGTGGCATAATATGAGCTGGGGACACTGTATGTCATAATGTGAATTGATACTGTGTGGCAAAATGTGTACGGGCAGCTCTATATAAATGTGAATTAGAGCACTACTATGGTTCAGAAAATAAATTAAATCACTGCTATGGGGCATAATATAAACCAAGGCACTACTATGGTCCAGAAAATGAACTAGGGCATAAAATTAGCAACTGCTGTGGAGAGGTGTCTCTCTAGAAGCATTTGGGTAGGGGCCCCTTCAAAATGTTGCTATGGGGCCCGCAAAGTTCTGGCTACGCCCCTGGGTCTTCACCATAGCAAGCCGCCTTTCCAATAAATCTGTACTTGGTTATCCTAACTGTAATTCCCCCTCGTCTTCAACTCCAGGAACTAAAGGCTTATCACCGCAAGGTATTGCCTAGGTTTAATAATGGAAAGAAAACTACACAGATGGGATGCGGTCAGGATCCAGGCGTTCGGAATTCCGTCAGAATATGTATTTATTATTTATTTATTAGCAGTATATAGCGCAGCATATTCCGTTGCGCTTTACAATTAGAACAACAGTAATAGAACAAAACTGGGTAAAAACAGACAGACATAGAGGTAGGAAGGCCCTGCTCGCAAGCTTACAATCTATAGGGAAATAGGCATAGATACACAAGGATAGATGCTACCTATTGCATAATGGTCCACCAGATTGCTAGGTTCTTAATGGGTTGTATGATGATACCCCACAAAGTTGGCCAAGTGTCAGGAGGGTGTGAGACTAAAGAAAGACAAGATATGTGATGTTATGAATACTCTACAGAGGATGTAATTAGATAGGGAAGCACTGAAGGTTATGTGGGTGGGTCTGGAATTTGATAGGCTTGTCTGAAGAGGTGAGTTTTCAGGGAACATTTAAAGGTTTGGAGACTAGAGGCGAGTCTTACTGTGCGTGGGAGGGCATTCCACAGAGTGGGTGAAGCCCGGATAAACTCCTGTAATTTTGAGTGTGAACAAGTAATGCGTGTGGATGAGAGACGTAGATCTTGTGCAGAGCGGAGAGGTCGGGTAGGGAGATATTTTGAGATGAGTGAAGAGATGTATGTTGGTGCAGTTTGGTTAATAGCCTTGTATGTGAGTAAAAGTATTTTATATTCAATACGGTAGAATACCGGTAACCAATGGAGGGACTGACAGAGCGGATCTGCAGACGATGAACGTCTGGCAAGGAAGATTAGCCTCGCAGCTGCATTCAAAATGGATTGTAGTGGTGAGAGCCTATGTTTGGGAAGACCGGTCAGGAGACTATTACAATAATCAATGCGGGAGATAATGAGAGCATGAATTAGAGTTTTTGCTGTGCCTTGTGTAAGAAAGAAATGGTCGTATTTTGGATATGTTTCTTAGATGTATGTAACATGATCTTGAGACAGATTGAATGTGGGTAACAAAGGACAGTTCAGAGTCAAGAATGACACCTAGGCAGCGAGCTTGTGGGGTAGGGGTGATTGCCGAGTTCTCAACAGTGATAGAGATATCAGGTTGGAAACTACTATTGGCCGGTGGAAATATAATTAATTCTGTTTTGGAAATATTAAGTTTGAGGTGGCGAGATGTCATCCAAGATGAAATGGCAGAAAGGCATTCAGTGACACGGCCCAATACAGATGGTGAAAAATCAGGGGAGGAAAGGTAGATTTGAGTATCATCCGCATACAGATGGTACTGAAATCCGAAAGAGTTGATTAGTTTTCCAAGAGATGTGGTATAGATAGAGAAAAGCAGAGGACCTAGGACTGAGCCTTGCGGTACTCCAACTGAGAGAGGTAGCGAAGGAGAGGTGGAATCAGAGAAACGAACACTGAAGGAGCGATTAGATAGGTAGGATGAGAACCAAGAAAGGGCTGTGTCCTGAATACCTAGGGATTGTAGTGTTTGTATGAGAAGAAAGTGGTCAACAGTGTCAAAAGCAGCAGAGAGATCAAGGAGAATAAGTAGAGAGTAATGTCCTTTAGATTTAGCAGTGACCAAATCATTCACTACCTTAGTCAGTGCTGTCTCTGTGGAGTGTTGGGCACGAAATCCTGACTGAAGTGGGTCCAGTAGGCTGTGTGAGTTAAGAAAGTGTGTGAGGCGAGTGTAGGCAAGTCTCTCAAGTAGCTTGGAGGGGCATGGGAGCTGAGAGATGGGACGGTAGTTAGAGAGAGAGTTCGGGTCAGAGTTTGAATGATGCCGGAATCCCAACACTGCTCTGAATACCGACGCCGGGATACCAACATAGATCAAAATGCTGGCATCGGTATCCCGAACAAAGGACTGCCGGGACTCTAAAGAGGTGAAGTGGAGGTTAGGTTTAGGCTGCGAGGGTAGGCTTTGGTTTAGGCTGCTAGAAGGGTGGGGTTATGCACCACCGGGGAGGGTCAGTATTAGGCTGGGGGGGGATGTTAGGGTAATTAATTTCGATCAACGGGATTCCGCTGTCTGCATTTTGACAGCTGGCATCCCAAGCGCCGGTATATCGCATATATTCCACACAGACATACCATGTAACTAGGTGGCATTGCCAAACCTTTTTATATGTGCTTACAAACGACAGAACTGGTAGCAGACAGTAGGTAGATTGTAATGTATAGTATCCAGTGGCAGGGTAACTACAGACACATATATGATAGAGATGTGCAGCAGGCATTTTTCGTATTTTGTGTTTTGGTTTTGGATTCGGGTCCGCGGTCGTGTTTTGGATTCGGACGCGTTTTGGCAAAACCACCCTTTCAGGTTTTGGATTCGGATGTGTTTTGGATTTGGGTGATTTTTAAAAAAACCACAAAAACAGCTAAAATCATAGAATTTGGGAGTAATTTTGATCCTATAGTATTATTAACCTCAATGACAATAATTTCCACTCATTTCCAGTCTATTCTGAACACCTCACACCTCACAATATTATTTTTAGTCCTAAAATTTGCACCGAGGTCGCTGGATGACTAAGCTAAGCGACCCAAGTGGGCGACACAAACACCTGGCCCATCTAGAAGTGGCACTGCAGTGTCAGCAGGGCCGGATCAGGGGCTTTTTGCGCCCCGGGCGGCAATGTGGGGGCGTGGCTTCATACAGGGGGCGTGGTCAGTAACGCCCCCTGTACTGTAGTAGCGCAGCTGAAAGGATGTGCGGTGCGCGATGACATAATCGCGCACCGCACAGCAAAGGTCCTCTCCACGAAGGAAAACTAGACGCTAAGCGTCTAGTTCCCTTCGTGGAGAGGACCTTTGCTGTGCGGTGCGGATGACGTCAACGCGCACCGCACATCATTACAGTAAAGGTCCTCCCCACGAAGGGAAACTAGACGCGTAGCATCTAGTTTCCCTTCACAGCGGGCAGCCGACGAAGGGAAACTAGACGCGTAGCATCTAGTTTCCCTTCACAGCGGGCAGCGGGGGGCACAGCAGCAGCGGATCTTGCCATGGTGCGGCGCCCTCCGGAAGGCGGCGCCCCGGGCAAAAGTCCTGCTTGCCCGTGGCAAGATCCGCTACTGAGTGTCAGACAGGATGGCACTTAAAAAAATAGTCCCCAAACAAAGAAAGAAAGAGGTGCACCAAGGTAGCTGGATGGCTAAACTAAGGGACACAAACACCTCAATATCACAGGAATTATTCGTTCTAATCAATGGTAGATCACTGGAAGAAAATGACAAAATCACAAGCCAGTATCACGGGAATTATATAAAATGGGAATTATATCAAATTATATCAAATGGCAGTACCACTGGACATATATGGAAGTGTCAGACAGGATGGCACTTTTAAAAAAATAGTCCCCAAACATCACATGATGCAAAGAAAAGAGAAAAAGAGGTGCACTGACACTGAGCACTGACCAGTGATTCTGAGCACTGATGATACTACTGAGCAGTGATACTGAACACTGATGATACTACTGAGCAGTGATACTGAGCACTGATGATACTACTGAGAACTGACACTGAGCAGCACGATGCAGCACAAGACACTGAGCACTGACCAGTGATACTGAGCACTGATGATACTACTGAGCAGTGATACTGAGCATTGATGATACTACTGAGCAGTGATACTGAGAACTGACACTGAGCAGCACAAGACACTGAGCACTGACTAGTGATACAGAGCACTCATGATACTACTGAGCAGTGATACTGAGAACTGACACTGAGCAGCATGATGCAGCACAAGACACTGAACACTGACCAGTGATACTGAGCACTGATGATACTACTGAGCAGTGATACTGAGCACTGGTGATACTACTGAGCAGTGATACTGAGAACTGACACGAGCAGCACGAGACACTGAGCACTGACCAGTGATACTGAGCACTGATGATACTACTGAGCAGTGATACTGAGCACTGATGATACTACTGAGCAGTGATACTGAGAACTGACACTGAGCAGCACAAGACACTGAGCACTGACCAGTGATACTGAGCACTGATGATACTACTGAGCAGTGATACTGAGAACTGACACTGAGCAGCACAAGACACTGAGCACTGACCAGTGATACTGAGCACTGATGATACTACTGAGCAGTGATACTGAGCACTGATGATACTACTGAGCAGTGATACTGAGAACTGACGCTGAGCAGCACAAGACACTGAGCACTGACCAGTGATACTGAGCACTGATGATACTACTGAGCAGTGATACTGAGAACTGACACTGAGCAGCACGATGCAGCACAAGACACTGAGCACTGACCAGTGATACTGAGCACTGATGATACTACTGAGCAGTGATACTGAGAACTGACACTGAGCAGCACGATGCAGCACAAGACACTGAGCACTGACCAGTGATACTGAGCACTGATGATACTACTGAGCAGTGATACTGAGCACTGGTGATACTACTGAGCAGTGATACTGAGAACTGACACGAGCAGCACGAGACACTGAGCACTGACCAGTGATACTGAGCACTGATGATACTACTGAGCAGTGATACTGAGCACTGATGATACTACTGAGCAGTGATACTGAGAACTGACACTGAGCAGCACAAGACACTGAGCACTGACCAGTGATACTGAGCACTGATGATACTACTGAGCAGTGATACTGAGAACTGACACTGAGCAGCACAAGACACTGAGCACTGACCAGTGATACTGAGCACTGATAATACTACTAAGCAGTGATACTGAGCACTGATGATACTACTGAGCAGTGATACTGAGAACTGACGCTGAGCAGCACAAGACACTGAGCACTGACCAGTGATACTGAGCACTGATGATACTACTGAGCAGTGATACTGAGAACTGACACTGAGCAGCACAAGACACTGAGCACTGACCAGTGATACTGAGCACTGATGATACTACTGAGCAGTGATACTGAGCACTGATGATACTACTGAGCAGTGATACTGAGAACTGACGCTGAGCAGCACAAGACACTGAGCACTGACCAGTGATACTGAGCACTGATGATACTACTGAGCAGTGATACTGAGAACTGACACTGAGCAGCACGATGCAGCACAAGACACTGAGCACTGACCAGTGATACTGAGCACTGATGATACTACTGAGCAGTGATACTGAGAACTGACACTGAGCAGCACGATGCAGCACAAGACACTGAGCACTGACCAGTGATACTGAGCACTGATGATACTACTGAGCAGTGATACTGAGAACTGACACTGAGCAGCACGATGCAGCACAAGACACTGAGCACTGACCAGTGATACTGAGCACTGATGATACTACTGAGCAGTGATACTGAGAACTGACACTGAGCAGCACGATGCAGCACAAGACACTGGGGGTAATTCCAAGTTGATCGCAGCAGGATTTTTTTTAGCAATTGGGCAAAACCAGGGCCCTCATTCCGAGTTGTTCGCTCGTTAGTGGTTTTCGCAACAGAGCGATTTGTCGCAAACTGCGCATGCGCAATGTTCGCAGTGCGTCTGCGCCAAGTAAATTTGCCAAAAAGTTAGGTATTTTACTCACGGCTTAACGAAGAAATTTCTTCGTTCTGGTGATCGGAGTGTGATTGACAGGAAGTGGGTGTTTCTGGGCGGAAACTGGCCGTTTTATGGGTGTGTGCGGAAAAACGCTGCCGTTTCTGGGAAAACGCGGGAGTGGCTGGAGAAACGGGGGAGTGTCTGGGCGAACGCTGGGTGTGTTTGTGACGTCAAACCAGGAACGAAACTGACTGAACTGATCGCAGTGGCAGAGTAAGTCCCGAGCTACACAGAAACTGCAAAGAAATTTCTATTCGCAATTATGCAAATCTTTCATTCGCAATTCTGCAAAGCTAAGATTCACTCCCAGTAGGCGGCGACTTAGCGTGTGCAAAGCTGCTAAAAGCAGCTAGCGAGCGAACAACTCGGAATGAGGGCCCATGTGCACTGCAGGGTTGGCAGATATAACATGTGCAGAGAGAAATAGATTTGGGTGGGGTGTGTTCAATCTGCAATCTAAATGGCAGTGTAAAAATAAAGCAGCCAGTATTTACCCTGCACAGAAACAAAATTACCCACCCAAATCTAACTCTCTCTACACATGTTACATCTGCCACACCTGCAGTGCACATGGTTTTGCCCAACTGCTAACAAAGGGGGTCATTCCGAGTTGTTCGCTCGCAAGCTGCTTTTAGCAGCTTTGCACACGCTAAGCCGCCGCCTACTGGGAGTGAATCTTAGCTTAGCAGAATTGCGAATAGACACTTCTTAGCAGTTTCTGAGTAGCTCCACACTTACTCGGCATCTGCGATCAGTTCAGTCAGTTTCGTTCCTGGTTTGACGTCACAAACACACCCAGCGTTCGCCCAGACACTCCTCCGTTTCTCCAGCCACTCCCGCGTTTTTCCCAGAAATGGTAGCGTTTTTTCACACACACCCATAAAACGGCCAGTTTCCGCCCAGAAACACCCACTTCCTGTCAATCACATTACGATCACCAGAACGAAGAAAAAACCTTGTAATGCCGTGAGTAAAATACCTAACTGCATAGCAAATTTACTTGGCGCAGTCGCACTGCGGACATTGCGCATTAGCGACTAATCGCTCCGTTGCGAAAAAAATATAACGAGCGAACAACTCGGAATGACCCCCAAAGTTCCTGCTGCGATCAACTCAAAATTAGTACCCACATTGAGCACTGACCAGTGATACTGAGCACTGATGATACTATTGAGCAGTGATACTGAGCACTGATGATACTACTGAGAACTGACACTGAGCAGCACGATGCAGCACAAGACACTGTGCTAGTATTAGTAATGTATTACTGAGCAGCACGAGGCAGCACCAGACAATGAGCACTGATACTGAGCACTGATGATACTACTGAGAACTGACACTGAGCAGCACGATGCAGCACAAGACCAGTGATTGCAAAAACGCGCTATAGCGCATTTTTTACCCCAAAATGAGGACTGGGGACTCACTTTTTAAGAATGGGCAGGTCCCGAGGGACGCGCTCTGTTGGAATTGCTCTCTGACTTTTCTCTGACGTTATTGGTCAGAAGTGTGTCAGGCGGCGGCAGCTGCTGCTGCTGGGCGGGAAGATGGCGGTGCTGGGGGTTGGTAACACGCTGAGAGGACTGAGGGAGGGAGCCGTTATTGTCAAGCCACGGGAAGCAGCTGCGCAGCGCTCTGGGGCTTGAAACACACTTGTCACCCTCTCCCTGGTTGCACTAGTCCACGGGCAGGGAGAGGGGGGGTCAGTCCGCGACGCAAGATTACTGATGATACGGGAGGTGCCAGAGCCGCCGCCAGATGACATCACCCGGAGTGATGAAGCAAGCCGGACCCGCCACCTGTGAACAGATCTCTACACAGAGCTGACAGTGCAGAGGTAATTTAGCTGGAGTCTGTGGATGTAGGGACACTGGGGAAGGGGTGTGAGTGTGCTGTGCTGTGCTGAGCCAGTGTGCGGGGCCAGGCAGAAACAGAACAGCAGCAGGCCAATGCTGCCTTAACAGTGTCTGCCAGCCCAGTGTACCGCACCATTACTGTCCCTGCCAGCCCAGTGTTTCCACCTTCCCTCCCCAACCAGCCCACTGTGTAATCCCACTGCCCTCCCATCTAGAACCCCCCTGTCAGTCCAGACATACTGATTCCCCTCCCCAACTCAGCCCAGTGTTACCTCCTCACACCCCTATCTCTCTGCCCGTGTGTATAACGTGCTCTACCTGGCGCATTGTGTATAACGTGCTCTACCTGGCGCAAAGTATAACGTGCTCTATCTGGCGCAATGTGTATAACGTGCTCTGCCTGGTGCAATGTGAATAACGTGCTCTACCTGGCGCAGTGTGTATAACGTGCTCTGCCTGGCGCAATGTGTATAATGTGCTCTACCTGGCGCAATGTGAATAACGTGCTCTACCTGGCGCAATGTGAATAACGTGCTCTACCTGGCACAGTGTGTATAACGTGCTCTGCCTGGCGCAGTGATGTATAACGTGCTCTGCCTGGCACAGTGTGTATAACGTGCTCTGCCTGGCACAGTGTGTATAACGTGCTCTACCTGGCGCAATGTGAATAACGTGCTCTACCTGGCGCAATGTGAATAACGTGCTCTACCTGGCGCAGTGATGTATAACGTGCTCTGCCTGGCGCAGTGATGTATAATGTGCTCAGCCTGGCGCATTGTGTATATAACGTGCTCTGCCTGGCGCAGTGTGTATAACGTGCTCTACCTGGCGGTGTGTGTGTAACGTGCTCTGCCTGGCACAGTGTGTGTAACGTGCTCTACCTGGCGCAGTGTGTGTAACGTGCTCTACCTGGCGCAGTGTGTGTAATGTGCTCTACCTGGCGCAGTGTGTGTAACGTGCTCTACCTGGCGCAGTGTGTGTAACGTGCTCTACCTGGTGCTAAGTGTATAACGTGCTCTGCCTGGTGCTAATAACATGCTCTGCCTGGAGCAAAGTGTATAACGTGCTCTACCTGGCGCAGTGTGTATAGGAGGTTCTACCTGGTGCAATGTGTATAGGAGGTTCTACCTGGTGCAATGTGTATAAGCGGCACTACTGTGTGGTATAATGTGAATTGGTACTATTATGTGGTCACGCCCCTTCTCCATTAAGCCACACCCCTAAATTTTTGACGCACGCCTTCGGCACGCACTGCCTAAACCAGAGGTTCTCAAACTCGGTCCTCGGGGGCCCACACAGTGCATGTTTTGCAGGTCTCCTCACAGAATCGCAAGTGAAATAATTAGCTCCACCTGTGGACCTTTTAAAATGTGTCAGTGAGTAATTAATACACCTGTGCACCTGCTGGGTTACCTGCAAAACATGCACTGTGTGGGCTCCCGAGGACCGAGTTTGAGAACCACTGGCCTAAACTTAAGGTTCTAGGAGGTGGAGAACCAATTCACTTTCTGGCAAAGGGCACCAAAATGTCTAGTTACAGCTCTGGTGCAGGGTGTCCTGCATGCTACACAGCCCAGCAGCACTGTCACCCCATCCCCCCCACCTTGCAACAAGATTAAGATTAATAAGAACCTTAATTCCCATGGGACCCAGAAAAGGACCGATAGGACCCCAAATTTTAATAGTGAGGGGTCCCTGGGACTGACTTTTATTTGGGCTCAGCGCGATCACTGCAGACACTGTACTAGTATTAGTGAGCAGCACAAAAGCACTCTGGAATTGTCACCCCCCAGATACCACTGTGACTGGAATGATGATGACCAATGCACAGTCACAGGACACTACTACCACAGCACCCTACAGCAGCAAGATGCAGCACAAGACACTGTACTAGTATTACTGAGCAGCACGATGCAGCACAAGACAATAAGCACTGATACTGAGCACTGATACTGAGAACTGACACTGAGAGAACGTAGCCACGTCCTCTTTGTACTCTCTACAATGCCCGAGTGAAAATGGCGGCGACGCGCAGCTCTTTATATGGAATCCGCATCTCGCGAGAATCCGACAGCAGGATGATGAAGTTTTGCCTCGTACGGGTTTTCCGAGTCAGGCGGGAATAACCGAGCCGAGCTCGGAACCGTGTTTGACATGTGAAGTTCGGGGGGGTTCGGTTCTCGGCGAACCGAACCCGCTCATCTCTAATATATGATATACAATTTGGGGTCTGGGCTGGTGGCAGACAGACTATACTGAAAGCACTGTTTGGGTACAGGGCTGGCAGTAAGCAGACAAATGTAATGTAATCCAAAACTCAGGGCTAGTGAGGGGGAGATGTACTAAGCCATCAAGAGAGTGGCGAGAGTTAAAGTACCAGCTAATCAGCTCCTAGCTGGAATGTTACAGGCTGTGTTTGAAAAATGACAGGAGCTGATTGGCCGGTACTTTATCTCTTTCCACTTTATCAGTCTCCAAGGCTTAGTACATCTGCCCCACTGTGGGGATGATGTATCAAACTGTGAAAAAAGTAGAGATGAGCGCCGGAAATTTTTCGGGTTTTGTGTTTTGGTTTTGGGTTCGGTTCCGCGGCCGTGTTTTGGGTTCGACCGCGTTTTGGCAAAACCTCACCGAATTTTTTTTGTCGGATTCGGGTGTGTTTTGGATTCGGGTGTTTTTTTCAAAAAACCCTAAAAAACAGCTTAAATCATAGAATTTGGGGGTAATTTTGATCCCAAAGTATTATTAACCTCAAAAACCATAATTTACACTCATTTTCAGTCTATTCTGAATACCTCACACCTCACAATATTATTTTTAGTCCTAAAATTTGCACCGAGGTCGCTGTGTGAGTAAGATAAGCGACCCTAGTGGCCGACACAAACACCGGGCCCATCTAGGAGTGGCACTGCAGTGTCACGCAGGATGTCCCTTCCAAAAAACCCTCCCCAAACAGCACATGACGCAAAGAAAAAAAGAGGCGCAATGAGGTAGCTGTGTGAGTAAGATAAGCGACCCTAGTGGCCGACACAAACACCGGGCCCATCTAGGAGTGGCACTGCAGTGTCACGCAGGATGCCCCTTCCAAAAAACCCTCCCCAAACAGCACATGACGCAAAGAAAAAAAGAGGCGCAATGAGGTAGCTGACTGTGTGAGTAAGATAAGCGACCCTAGTGGCCGACACAAACACCGGGCCCATCTAGGAGTGGCACTGCAGTGTCACGCAGGATGGCCCTTCCAAAAAACCCTCCCCAAACAGCACATGACGCAAAGAAAAAAAGAGGCGCAATGAGGTAGCTGACTGTGTGAGTAAGATAAGCGACCCTAGTGGCCGACACAAACACCGGGCCCATCTAGGAGTGGCACTGCAGTGTCACGCAGGATGGCCCTTCCAAAAAACCCTCCCCAAACAGCACATGACGCAAAGAAAAAAAGAGGCGCAATGAGGTAGCTGACTGTGTGAGTAAGATAAGCGACCCTAGTGGCCGACACAAACACCGGGCCCATCTAGGAGTGGCACTGCAGTGTCACGCAGGATGGCCCTTCCAAAAAACCCTCCCCAAACAGCACATGACGCAAAGAAAAAAAGAGGCGCAATGAGGTAGCTGACTGTGTGAGTAAGATAAGCGACCCTAGTGGCCGACACAAACACCGGGCCCATCTAGGAGTGGCACTGCAGTGTCACGCAGGATGGCCCTTCCAAAAAACCCTCCCCAAACAGCACATGACGCAAAGAAAAATAAAAGAAAAAAGAGGTGCAAGATGGAATTGTCCTTGGGCCCTCCCACCCACCCTTATGTTGTATAAACAGGACATGCACACTTTAACCAACCCATCATTTCAGTGACAGGGTCTGCCACACGACTGTGACTGATATGACGGGTTGGTTTGGACCCCCCCCAAAAAAGAAGCAATTAATCTCTCCTTGCACAAACTGGCTCTACAGAGGCAAGATGTCCACCTCATCATCATCCTCCGATATATCACCGTGTACATCCCCCTCCTCACAGATTATCAATTCGTCCCCACTGGAATCCACCATCTCAGCTCCCTGTGTACTTTGTGGAGGCAATTGCTGCTGGTCAATGTCTCCGCGGAGGAATTGATTATAATTCATTTTAATGAACATCATCTTCTCCACATTTTCTGGATGTAACCTCGTACGCCGATTGCTGACAAGGTGAGCGGCGGCACTAAACACTCTTTCGGAGTACACACTTGTGGGAGGGCAACTTAGGTAGAATAAAGCCAGTTTGTGCAAGGGCCTCCAAATTGCCTCTTTTTCCTGCCAGTATAAGTACGGACTGTGTGACGTGCCTACTTGGATGCGGTCACTCATATAATCCTCCACCATTCTTTCAATGTTGAGAGAATCATATGCAGTGACAGTAGACGACATGTCCGTAATCGTTGTCAGGTCCTTCAGTCCGGACCAGATGTCAGCATCAGCAGTCGCTCCAGACTGCCCTGCATCACCGCCAGCGGGTGGGCTCGGAATTCTGAGCCTTTTCCTCGCACCCCCAGTTGCGGGAGAATGTGAAGGAGGAGATGTTGACAGGTCGCGTTCCGCTTGACTTGACAATTTTCTCACCAGCAGGTCTTTCAACCCCAGCAGACTTGTGTCTGCCGGAAAGAGAGATCCAAGGTAGGTTTTAAATCTAGGATCGAGCACGGTGGCCAAAATGTAGTGCTCTGATTTCAACAGATTGACCACCCGTGAATCCTTGTTAAGCGAATTAAGGGCTCCATCCACAAGTCCCACATGCCTAGCGGAATCGCTCCGTGTTAGCTCCTCCTTCAATGTCTCCAGCTTCTTCTGCAAAAGCCTGATGAGGGGAATGACCTGACTCAGGCTGGCAGTGTCTGAACTGACTTCACGTGTGGCAAGTTCAAAGGGCATCAGAACCTTGCACAACGTTGAAATCATTCTCCACTGCACTTGAGACAGGTGCATTCCACCTACTATATCGTGCTCAATTGTATAGGCTTGAATGGCCTTTTGCTGCTCCTCCAACCCCTGAAGCATATAGAGGGTTGAATTCCACCTCGTTACCACTTCTTGCTTCAGATGATGGCAGGGCAGGTTCAGTAGTTTTTGGTGGTGCTCCAGTCTTCTGTACGTGGTGCCTGTACGCCGAAAGTGTCCCGCAATTCTTCTGGCCACCGACAGCATCTCTTGCACGCCCCTGTCGTTTTTTAAAAAATTCTGCACCACCAAATTCAAGGTATGTGCAAAACATGGGACGTGCTGGAATTTGCCCATATTTAATGCACACACAATATTGCTGGCGTTGTCCGATGCCACAAATCCACAGGAGAGTCCAATTGGGGTAAGCCATTCTGCGATGATCTTCCTCAGTTGCCGTAAGAGGTTTTTAGCTGTGTGCGTATTCTGGAAAGCGGTGATACAAAGCGTAGCCTGCCTAGGAAAGAGTTGGCGTTTGCGAGATGCTGCTACTGGTGCCGCCGCTGCTGTTCTTGCGGCGGGAGTCCATACATCTACCCAGTGGGCTGTCACAGTCATATAGTCCTGACCCTGCCCTGCTCCACTTGTCCACATGTCCGTGGTTAAGTGGACATTGGGTACAACTGCATTTTTTAGGACACTGGTGAGTCTTTTTCTGACGTCCGTGTACATTCTCGGTATCGCCTGCCTACAGAAGTGGAACCTAGATGGTATTTGGTAACGGGGGCACACTGCCTCAATAAATTGTCTAGTTCCCTGTGAACTAACGGCGGATACCGGACGCACGTCTAACACCAACATAGTTGTCAAGGCCTCAGTTATCCGCTTTGCAGCAGGATGACTGCTGTGATATTTCATCTTCCTCGCAAAGGACTGTTGGACAGTCAATTGCTTACTGGAAGTAGTACAAGTGGGCTTACGACTTCCCCTCTGGGATGACCATCGACTCCCAGCAGCAACAACAGCAGCGCCAGCAGCAGTAGGCGTTACACGCAAGGATGCATCGGAGGAATCCCAGGCAGGAGAGGACTCGTCAGAATTGCCAGTGACATGGCCTGCAGGACTATTGGCATTCCTGGGGAAGGAGGAAATTGACACTGAGGGAGTTGGTGGGGTGGTTTGCGTGAGCTTGGTTACAAGAGGAAGGGATTTACTGGTCAGTGGACTGCTTCCGCTGTCGCCCAAAGTTTTTGAACTTGTCACTGACTTATTATGAATGCGCTGCAGGTGACGTATAAGGGAGGATGTTCCGAGGTGGTTAACGTCCTTACCCCTACTTATTACAGCTTGACAAAGGGAACACACGGCTTGACAAATGTTGTCCGCATTTCTGGTGAAATACTTCCACACCGAAGAGCTGATTTTTTTGGTATTTTCACCAGGCATGTCAACGGCCATATTCCTCCCACGGACAACAGGTGTCTCCCCGGGTGCCTGACTTAAACAAACCACCTCACCATCAGAATCCTCCTGGTCAATTTCCTCCCCAGCGCCAGCAACACCCATATCCTCCTCATCCTGGTGTACTTCAACACTGACATCTTCAATCTGACTATCAGGAACTGGACTGCGGGTGCTCCTTCCAGCACTTGCAGGGGGCGTGCAAATGGTGGAAGGCGCATGCTCTTCACGTCCAGTGTTGGGAAGGTCAGGCATCGCAACCGACACAATTGGACTCTCCTTGTGGATTTGGGATTTCGAAGAACGCACAGTTCTTTGCGGTGCTTTTGCCAGCTTGAGTCTTTTCAGTTTTCTAGCGAGAGGCTGAGTGCTTCCATCCTCATGTGAAGCTGAACCACTAGCCATGAACATAGGCCAGGGCCTCAGCCGTTCCTTGCCACTCCGTGTGGTAAATGGCATATTGGCAAGTTTACGCTTCTCCTCCGACAATTTTATTTTAGGTTTTGGAGTCCTTTTTTTACTGATATTTGGTGTTTTGGATTTGACATGCTCTGTACTATGACATTGGGCATCGGCCTTGGCAGACGACGTTGCTGGCATTTCATCGTCTCGGCCATGACTAGTGGCAGCAGCTTCAGCACGAGGTGGAAGTGGATCTTGATCTTTCCCTAATTTTGGAACCTCAACATTTTTGTTCTCCATATTTTAATAGGCACAACTAAAAGGCACCTCAGGTAAACAATGGAGATGGATGGATACTAGTATACAATTATGGACGGACTGCCGAGTGCCGACACAGAGGTAGCTACAGCCGTGGACTATTGTACTGTACTGTGTCTGCTGCTAATATAGACTGGATGATAATGAGATGTAGTATGTATGTATAAAGAAGAAAGAAAAAAAAACCACGGGTAGGTGGTATACAATTATGGATGGACTGCCGAGTGCCGACACAGAGGTAGCTACAGCCGTGGACTACTGTACTGTGTCTGCTGCTAATATAGACTGGTTGATAAAGAGATGTAGTATGTATGTATAAAGAAGAAAGAAAAAAATACCACGGGTAGGTGGTATACAATTATGGATGGACTGCCGAGTGCCGACACAGAGGTAGCTACAGCCGTGGACTACTGTACTGTGTCTGCTGCTAATATAGACTGGTTGATAAAGAGATGTAGTATGTATGTATAAAGAAGAAAGAAAAAAAAAACACGGGTAGGTGGTATACAATTATGGATGGACTGCCGAGTGCCGACACAGAGGTAGCTACAGCCGTGGACTACCGTACTGTGTCTGCTGCTAATATAGACTGGTTGATAATGAGATGTAGTATGTATAAAGAAGAAAGAAAAAAAAAACCACGGGTAGGTGGTATACAATTATGGACGGACTGCCGAGTGCCGACACAGAGGTAGCTACAGCCATGGACTACCGTACTGTACTGTGTCTGCTGCTAATATAGACTGGATGATAATGAGATGTAGTATGTATAAAGAAGAAAGAAAAAAAAACCACGGGTAGGTGGTATACAATTATGGATGGACTGCCGAGTGCCGACACAGAGGTAGCTACAGCCGTGGACTACCGTACTGTGTCTGCTGCTAATATAGACTGGTTGATAATGAGATGTAGTATGTATAAAGAAGAAAGAAAAAAAAACCACGGGTAGGTGGTATACAATTATGGACGGACTGCCGAGTGCCGACACAGAGGTAGCTACAGCCGTGGACTACCGTACTGTGTCTGCTGCTAATATAGACTGGATGATAATGAGATGTAGTATGTATAAAGAAGAAAGAAAAAAAAAACCACGGGTAGGTGGTATACAATTATGGATGGACTGCCGAGTGCCGACACAGAGGTAGCTACAGCCGTGGACTACCGTACTGTGTCTGCTGCTAATATAGACTGGTTGATAATGAGATGTAGTATGTATAAAGAAGAAAGAAAAAAAAAACCACGGGTAGGTGGTATACAATTATGGATGGACTGCCGAGTGCCGACACAGAGGTAGCTACAGCCGTGGACTACTGTACTGTGTCTGCTGCTAATATAGACTGGTTGATAAAGAGATGTAGTATGTATGTATAAAGAAGAAAGAAAAAAAAAACCACGGGTAGGTGGTATACAATTATGGACGGACTGCCGAGTGCCGACACAGAGGTAGCTACAGCCGTGGACTACCGTACTGTACTGTGTCTGCTGCTAATATAGACTGGTTGATAAAGAGATGTAGTATGTATGTATAAAGAAGAAAGAAAAAAAAACCACGGGTAGGTGGTATACAATTATGGATGGACTGCCGAGTGCCGACACAGAGGTAGCTACAGCCGTGGACTACTGTACTGTGTCTGCTGCTAATATAGACTGGTTGATAAAGAGATGTAGTATGTATGTATAAAGAAGAAAGAAAAAAAAAAACCACGGGTAGGTGGTATACAATTATGGACGGACTGCCGAGTGCCGACACAGAGGTAGCTACAGCCGTGGACTACCGTACTGTACTGTGTCTGCTGCTAATATAGACTGGATGATAATGAGATGTAGTATGTATAAAGAAGAAAGAAAAAAAAACCACGGGTAGGTGGTATACAATTATGGATGGACTGCTGAGTGCCGACACAGAGGTAGCTACAGCCGTGGACTACCGTACTGTGTCTGCTGCTAATATAGACTGGTTGATAATGAGATGTAGTATGTATAAAGAAGAAAGAAAAAAAAACCACGGGTAGGTGGTATACAATTATGGACGGACTGCCGAGTGCCGACACAGAGGTAGCTACAGCCGTGGACTGCCGTACTGTGTCTGCTGCTAATATAGACTGGTTGATAATGAGATGTAGTATGTATAAAGAAGAAAGAAAAAAAAAACCACGGGTTGGTGGTATACAATTATGGATGGACTGCCGAGTGCCGACACAGAGGTAGCTACAGCCGTGGACTACTGTATTGTGTCTGCTGCTAATATAGACTGGTTGATAAAGAGATGTAGTATGTATGTATAAAGAAGAAAGAAAAAAAAACCACGGGTAGGTGGTATACAATTATGGACGGACTGCCGAGTGCCGACACAGAGGTAGCTACAGCCGTGGACTACCGTACTGTACTGTGTCTGCTGCTAATATAGACTGGTTGATAAAGAGATGTAGTATGTATGTATAAAGAAGAAAGAAAAAAAAACCACGGGTAGGTGGTATACAATTATGGATGGACTGCCGAGTGCCGACACAGAGGTAGCTACAGCCGTGGACTACTGTACTGTGTCTGCTGCTAATATAGACTGGTTGATAAAGAGATGTAGTATGTATGTATAAAGAAGAAAGAAAAAAAAACCACGGGTAGGTGGTATACAATTATGGACGGACTGCCGAGTGCCGACACAGAGGTAGCTACAGCCGTGGACTACCGTACTGTACTGTGTCTGCTGCTAATATAGACTGGTTGATAAAGAGATGTAGTGTGTATGTATAAAGAAGAAAGAAAAAAAAACCACGGGTAGGTGGTATACAATTATGGATGGACTGCCGAGTGCCGACACAGAGGTAGCTACAGCCGTGGACTACTGTTCTGTGTCTGCTGCTAATATAGACTGGTTGATAAAGAAATGTAGTATGTATGTATAAAGAAGAAAGAAAAAAAAACCACGGGTAGGTGGTATACAATTATGGACGGACTGCCGAGTGCCGACACAGAGGTAGCTACAGCCGTGGACTACCGTACTGTACTGTGTCTGCTGCTAATATAGACTGGTTGATAAAGAGATGTAGTATGTATGTATAAAGAAGAAAGAAAAAAAAACCACGGGTAGGTGGTATACAATTATGGATGGACTGCCGAGTGCCGACACAGAGGTAGCTACAGCCGTGGACTACTGTACTGTGTCTGCTGCTAATATAGACTGGTTGATAAAGAGATGTAGTATGTATGTATAAAGAAGAAAGAAAAAAAAACCACGGGTAGGTGGTATACAATTATGGATGGACTGCCGAGTGCCGACACAGAGGTAGCTACAGCCGTGAACTACCGTACTGTGTCTGCTGCGACTGGATGATAAATAATGATATAAAAAATATATATATATCACTACTGCAGCCGGACAGGTATATATTATATAATGACGGACCTGCTGGACACTGTCTGTCAGCAGAATGAGTTTTTTATAGAATAAAAAAAAAAACAACACCACACAAGTCACACGACGAGTGTTTAACTTTTTCAGGCAATCACAATATAGTATACTACTAACTATACTGGTGGTCAGTGTGGTCAGGTCACTGGTCAGTCACACTGGCAGTGGCACTCCTGCAGCAAAAGTGTGCACTGTTTAATTTTAATAATATGTACTCCGGGCTCCTGCTATAACCTATAACTGGCACTGCTCCCCAGTCTCCCCCACAATTATAAGCTGTGTGAGCACAGTCAGATATATACATAGATGATGCAGCACACTGGGCTGAGCAGTGCACACAGATATGGTATGTGACTGAGTCACTGTGTATCGTTTTTTTCAGGCAGAGAACGGATTATATTAAATAAAACTGCACTGTCTGGTGGTCACTGTGGTCAGTCACTACTAAACTCTGCACTCTCTACAGTACTCCTAAGCTCCAGTAAATCAAGTGTCTCTGTCTCAAATCAATCTCACTCTCTCTCTTCTAATCTAAATGGAGAGGACGCCAGCCACGTCCTCTCCCTATCAATCTCAATGCACGTGTGAAAATGGCGGCGACGCGCGGCTCCTTATATAGAATCCGAGTCTCGCGAGAATCCGACAGCGTCATGATGACGTTCGGGCGCGCTCGGGTTAACCGAGCAAGGCGGGAAGATCCGAGTCGCTCGGACCCGTGAAAAAAAACATGAAGTTCGGGCGGGTTCGGATTCCGAGGAACCGAACCCGCTCATCTCTAGAAAAAAGTAGAGAGGCGGACCAGTGGAGAAGTTGCCCATAGCAACCAATCAGCATCGAGGTAACACTTATCAAGTACATTTCTGCTGCGGCGTACACTGGGCTCCACAGGGAATGACATTGGGGGTGTAGAGTAGGATCTTGATCTGAGGCACCAACAGGCTCAAAGCTTTGACCTTCTTCCCAGAATGCCTAGCGCCGCCTCCTCTATAACCCCGCCTCCGTGCATAGGAGCTCAGTTTTGTAGTTGGTGCCATGCAGTAAGCAGGCATACAACAGAGGGGCTGCTCCAGCAGCCCTGAGAAGAAGCTTTTAATGAAAAATTAAGACTTCAAGGGCTGTACATTTTATAAAATGGATGCTATGAGCAACTTCTCAACACTTCACTCCTTGATACATCAACCCTATAGTCAGAAATGATCCAAGGTAAGGACAGGAGAGAGCAGCAAAACCGAAATCCAAACCAAAATGGAGTCAGCAATGTGAAACAGAAAACAAGCAGTGCAAGCACTGTCACCATCACAAGTGAAACATCCAAGAATTTACTGTATTTTAACCCAGAGCAACCAATTAAGTAAGAACAAAGGGGTCTATTTACTAAGCCTTTGATGGAGATTAAGTGGAGAGAGATAAAGTACCAACCAATCAGCTCCTAACTAGCATGTCACAGACTGGGTTTGAAAAATGACGGTTAGGAGCTGGCTGGTTGGTACTTTATCACCGTGCAGTTTATCACTCTCCAAGGCTTGATAAATCTGGGCCTAAGGACCTTATTCAGAGATGAACGCAGATCACTGCATACGCAGCCAGATCTGCGTTTATCTCCTCACATGCTGGGCACAGGGCAAGGCTGCCCAGCATGTGTGAGGTCTCCCGATGCGTCCGCAATTAGATTGCGGAAGCATCGGAACTAAGGTTGACCCCTGGCAGAGCAGCCTGGCTGCGCTGTCAGACGGTCATCCGCCATTTTTTTAATCAAAGCAGCTGCATGTGACATGACGCAGCTGCCCTGAAAATAGTCCCGACCCTGTTCAGCTCGCCCCCCCCCCATGCTGCGCCCCGCAAACGCCCACCGCTGGCAATCACATTGCGGACACATCTATTAGGCATGCGACTGCAATGTGTAAGTTTGTGCAGCTGCAATGCAGCCGCTGCTCATGCGCAGTTTGCCTCCACCGGATGCGCAGTTTGAATTAGCGGCAGGGTCTGAATGACCCCCTAAGATCCAGCCCATTTCCAACCAATAAACATGACACCTGGAGAAAGGCATAAAGGGGGAAGAAATAAAGCTGCAGCGCTCTCCATGGTAACCTGCATAGAACCCTCCCAGTAAATTGATGACACACAGGGGATCTGAGGTGAGCTGGTTAAACACATTGAGGGGGTCCATCTGCAAATTAGGAAAATGTGTTTATTATAAGTCTCAAGGCTATTTTTTTTTTACTTTTTTTTTAGTGACTGCGTAATTAGCTTTAAATAACATTGCAAGAAGGGAAGAAAATTAGCAGCTAATCAGGCAGAATATATTTAGCATGAAGTCATCCACTTTAGTTTTAATGAATGTGATATTAATATTGGAGGCATCTGCTGAATGGGCTGCTGCAGCCAAAGTCAACTTTTCCAGTGGGGTTACCAGTGTGGGGAACAGGTTATCTCATATATTTAAATGTTTTGTGTTTTTTTCCAGTGGAAGGTGTTAATGGGTTAACATTAGTGCTAAAAGTAGGGTGGTACGGAGTACCATTAAGTAATATGTGTACTAAACATTACGGTGTCTGGCATAATGTGTAATAAGCATTACAGTGTTTAGCATAATGTGGCCATGCCCCTATTGTCATGTAGCCACTCCCCTAGTTTTGTGTGACCACGCCCCCTCATGACACGTTACCATGGCCATTTTTACTATCAGTACCACTAAGAAAAAAATTCTACTTGCACCACTGGTTAACTAGAGATGAGCGGGTTCGGTTTCTCTGAATCCGAACCCGCCAGAACTTCATGTTTTTTTTCACGGGTCCGAGCGACTCGGATCTTCCCGCCTTGCTCGGTTAACCCGAGCGCGCCCGAACGTCATCATGACGCTGTCGGATTCTCGCGAGGCTCGGATTCTATCGCGAGACTCGGATTCTATATAAGGAGCCGCGCGTCGCCGCCATTTTCACACGTGCATTGAGATTGATAGGGAGAGGACGTGGCTGGCGTCCTCTCCGTTTAGAATTAGAATAGATTAGAGAGACACTTGATTTACTAATTTTGGGGAGCATTAGGAGTACTCAGTAGTGTACAGTGCAGAGTTTTGCTGATAGTGACCAGTGACCACCACTTTTATTTATAATCCGTTCTCTGCCTGAAAAAAGCGATACACAGCACACAGTGACTCAGTCACATACCATATCTGTGTGCACTGCTCAGGCTCAGGCCAGTGTGCTGCATCATCTATTATCTATATATAATATTATATATATCTGTCTGACTGCTCAGCTCACACAGCTTATAATTGTGGGGGAGACTGGGGAGCACTACTGCAGTGCCAGTTATAGGTTATAGCAGGAGCCAGGAGTACATAATATAATCCGTTCTCTGCCTGAAAAAAGCGATACACAGCACACAGTGACTCAGTCACATACCATATCTGTGTGCACTGCTCAGGCTCAGGCCAGTGTGCTGCATCATCTATTATCTATATATAATATTATATATATCTGTCTGACTGCTCAGCTCACACAGCTTATAATTGTGGGGGAGACTGGGGAGCACTACTGCAGTGCCAGTTATAGGTTATAGCAGGAGCCAGGAGTACATAATATATTATATAGTGAGTGACCACCAGACACACAGTGCAGTTTATTTAATATATCCGTTCTCTGCCTGAAAAAAGCGATACACACAGTGACTCAGTCAGTCACATACCATATCTGTGTGCACTGCTCAGGCTCAGGCCAGTGTGCTGCATCATCTATATATATTATATATCTGTCTGACTGCTCAGCTCACACAGCTTATAATTGTGGGGGAGACTGGGGAGCACTACTGCAGTGCCAGTTATAGGTTATAGCAGGAGCCAGGAGTACATAATATTATATTAAAATTAAACAGTGCACACTTTTGCTGCAGGAGTGCCACTGCCAGTGTGACTAGTGACCAGTGACCTGACCACCAGTATATAATATTAGTAGTATACTATCTCTTTATCAACCAGTCTATAGTAGCAGCAGACACAGTACAGTGCGGTAGTTCACGGCTGTGGCTACCTCTGTGTCGGCACTCGGCAGCCCGTCCATAATTGTATATACCAGTGACCTAACCGTGTTTTTTTTTTCTTTCTTTATACATACATACTAGTTACGAGTATACTATCTCTTTATCAACCAGTCTATATATTAGCAGCAGACACAGTACAGTGCGGTAGTTCACGGCTGTGGCTACCTCTGTGTCGGCACTCGGCAGCCCGTCCATAATTGTATATACCACCTAACCGTGGTTTTTTTTTCTTTCTTTATACATACATACTAGTTACGAGTATACTATCTCTTTATCAACCAGTCTATATATTAGCAGCAGACACAGTACAGTGCAGTAGTTCACGGCTGTGGCTACCTCTGTGTCGGCACTCGGCAGCCCGTCCATAATTGTATATACCACCTAACCGTGGTTTTTTTTTCTTTCTTTATACATACATACTAGTTACGAGTATACTATCTCTTTATCAACCAGTCTATATATTAGCAGCAGACACAGTACAGTGCGGTAGTTCACGGCTGTGGCTACCTCTGTGTCGGCACTCGGCAGCCCGTCCATAATTGTATATACCACCTAACCGTGGTTTTTTTTTCTTTCTTTATACATACATACTAGTTACGAGTATACTATCTCTTTATCAACCAGTCTATATATTAGCAGCAGACACAGTACAGTGCGGTAGTTCACGGCTGTGGCTACCTCTGTGTCGGCACTCGGCAGCCCGTCCATAATTGTATATACCACCTAACCGTGGTTTTTTTTCTTTCTTTATACATACATACTAGTTACGAGTATACTATCTCTTTATCAACCAGTCTATATATTAGCAGCAGACACAGTACAGTGCGGTAGTTCACGGCTGTGGCTACCTCTGTGTCGGCACTCGGCAGCCCGTCCATAATTGTATACTAGTATCCAATCCATCCATCTCCATTGTTTACCTGAGGTGCCTTTTAGTTGTGCCTATTAAAATATGGAGAACAAAAATGTTGAGGTTCCAAAATTAGGGAAAGATCAAGATCCACTTCCACCTCGTGCTGAAGCTGCTGCCACTAGTCATGGCCGAGACGATGAAATGCCAGCAACGTCGTCTGCCAAGGCCGATGCCCAATGGCATAGTACAGAGCATGTCAAAACCAAAACACCAAATATCAGTAAAAAAAGGACTCCAAAACCTAAAATAAGCGTAAACTTGCCAATATGCCATTTACCACACGGAGTGGCAAGGAACGGCTGAGGCCCTGGCCTATGTTCATGGCTAGTGGTTCAGCTTCACATGAGGATGGAAGCACTCAGCCTCTCGCTAGAAAACTGAAAAGACTCAAGCTGGCAAAAGCACTGCAAAGAACTGTGCGTTCTTTGAAATCCCAAATCCACAAGGAGAGTCCAATTGTGTCGGTTGCGATGCCTGACCTTCCCAACACTGGACGTGAAGAGCATGCGCCTTCCACCATTTGCACGCCCCCTGCAAGTGCTGGAAGGAGCACCCGCAGTCCAGTTCCTGATAGTCAGATTGAAGATGTCAGTGTTGAAGTACACCAGGATGAGGAGGATATGGGTGTTGCTGGCGCTGGGGAGGAAATTGACCAGGACGATTCTGATGGTGAGGTGGTTTGTTTAAGTCAGGCACCCGGGGAGACACCTGTTGTCCGTGGGAGGAATATGGCCGTTGACATGCCAGGTGAAAATACCAAAAAAATCAGCTCTTCGGTGTGGAGGTATTTCACCAGAAATGCGGACAACAGGTGTCAAGCCGTGTGTTCCCTTTGTCAAGCTGTAATAAGTAGGGGTAAGGACGTTAACCACCTCGGAACATCCTCCCTTATACGTCACCTGCAGCGCATTCATAATAAGTCAGTGACAAGTTCAAAAACTTTGGGTGACAGCGGAAGCAGTCCACTGACCAGTAAATCCCTTCCTCTTGTAACCAAGCTCACGCAAACCACCCCACCAACTCCCTCAGTGTCAATTTCCTCCTTCCCCAGGAATGCCAATAGTCCTGCAGGCCATGTCACTGGCAATTCTGACGAGTCCTCTCCTGCCTGGGATTCCTCCGATGCATCCTTGCGTGTAACGCCTACTGCTGCTGGCGCTGCTGTTGTTGCCGCTGGGAGTCGATGGTCATCCCAGAGGGGAAGTCGTAAGCCCACTTGTACTACTTCCAGTAAGCAATTGACTGTTCAACAGTCCTTTGCGAGGAAGATGAAATATCACAGCAGTCATCCTACTGCAAAGCGGATAACTGAGGCCTTGGCATCCTGGGTGGTGAGAAACGTGGTTCAGGTATCCATCATTACTGCAGAGCCAACTAGAGACTTGTTGGAGGTACTGTGTCCCCGGTACCAAATACCATCTAGGTTCCATTTCTCTAGGCAGGCGATACCGAAAATGTACACAGACCTCAGAAAAAGAGTCACCAGTGTCCTAAAAAATGCAGCTGTACCCAATGTCCACTTAACCACGGACATGTGGACAAGTGGAGCAGGGCAGGGTCAGGACTATATGACTGTGACAGCCCACTGGGTAGATGTATGGACTCCCGCCGCAAGAACAGCAGCGGCGGCACCAGTAGCAGCATCTCGCAAACGCCAACTCTTTCCTAGGCAGGCTACGCTTTGTATCACCGCTTTCCAGAATACGCACACAGCTGAAAACCTCTTACGGCAACTGAGGAAGATCATCGCGGAATGGCTTACCCCAATTGGACTCTCCTGTGGATTTGTGGCATCGGACAACGCCAGCAATATTGTGTGTGCATTAAATCTGGGCCAATTCCAGCACGTCCCATGTTTTGCACATACCTTGAATTTGGTGGTGCAGAATTTTTTAAAAAACGACAGGGGCGTGCAAGAGATGCTGTCGGTGGCCAGAAGAATTGCGGGACACTTTCGGCGTACAGGCACCACGTACAGAAAACTGGAGCACCACCAAAAACTACTGAACCTGCCCTGCCATCATCTGAAGCAAGAAGTGGTAACGAGGTGGAATTCAACCCTCTATATGCTTCAGAGGTTGGAGGAGCAGCAAAAGGCCATTCAAGCCTATACAATTGAGCACGATATAGTAGGTGGAATGCACCTGTCTCAAGTGCAGTGGAGAATGATTTCAACGTTGTGCAAGGTTCTGATGCCCTTTGAACTTGCCACACGTGAAGTCAGTTCAGACACTGCCAGCCTGAGTCAGGTCATTCCCCTCATCAGGCTTTTGCAGAAGAAGCTGGAGGCATTGAAGGAGGAGCTAACACGGAGCGATTCCGCTAGGCATGTGGGACTTGTGGATGCAGCCCTTAATTCGCTTAACAAGGATTCACGGGTGGTCAATCTGTTGAAATCAGAGCACTACATTTTGGCCACCGTGCTCGATCCTAGATTTAAAGCCTACCTTGGATCTCTCTTTCCGGCAGACACAGGTCTGCTGGGGTTGAAAGACCTGCTGGTGACAAAATTGTCAAGTCAAGCGGAACGCGACCTGTCAACATCTCCTCCTTCACATTCTCCCGCAACTGGGGGTGCGAGGAAAAGGCTCAGAATTCCGAGCCCACCCGCTGGCGGTGATGCAGGGCAGTCTGGAGCGACTGCTGATGCTGACATCTGGTCCGGACTGAAGGACCTGACAACGATTACGGACATGTCGTCTACTGTCACTGCATATGATTCTCTCAACATTGATAGAATGGTGGAGGATTATATGAGTGACCGCATCCAAGTAGGCACGTCACACAGTCCGTACTTATACTGGCAGGAAAAAGAGGCAATTTGGAGGCCCTTGCACAAACTGGCTTTATTCTACCTAAGTTGCCCTCCCACAAGTGTGTACTCCGAAAGAGTGTTTAGTGCCGCCGCTCACCTTGTCAGCAATCGGCGTACGAGGTTACATCCAGAAAATGTGGAGAAGATGATGTTCATTAAAATGAATTATAATCAATTCCTACGCGGAGACATTGACCAGCAGCAATTGCCTCCACAAAGTACACAGGGAGCTGAGATGGTGGATTCCAGTGGGGACGAATTGATAATCTGTGAGGAGGGGGATGTACACGGTGATATATCGGAGGGTGAAGATGAGGTGGACATCTTGCCTCTGTAGAGCCAGTTTGTGCAAGGAGAGATTAATTGCTTCTTTTTTGGGGGGGGTCCAAACCAACCCGTCATATCAGTCACAGTCGTGTGGCAGACCCTGTCACTGAAATGATGGGTTGGTTAAAGTGTGCATGTCCTGTTTTGTTTATACAACATAAGGGTGGGTGGGAGGGCCCAAGGACAATTCCATCTTGCACCTCTTTTTTCTTTTCTTTTTCTTTGCATCATGTGCTGATTGGGGAGGGTTTTTTGGAAGGGACATCCTGCGTGACACTGCAGTGCCACTCCTAGATGGGCTCGGTGTTTGTGTCGGCCACTAGGGTCGCTAATCTTACTCACACAGTCAGCTACCTCATTGCGCCTCTTTTTTTCTTTGCGTCATGTGCTGTTTGGGGAGGGTTTTTTGGAAGGGACATCCTGCGTGACACTGCAGTGCCACTCCTAGATGGGCCCGGTGTTTGTGTCGGCCACTAGGGTCGCTAATCTTACTCACACAGCTACCTCATTGCGCCTCTTTTTTTCTTTGCGTCATGTGCTGTTTGGGGAGGGTTTTTTGGAAGGGCCATCCTGCGTGACACTGCAGTGCCACTCCTAGATGGGCCCGGTGTTTGTGTCGGCCACTAGGGTCGCTAATCTTACTCACACAGCTACCTCATTGCGCCTCTTTTTTTCTTTGCGTCATGTGCTGTTTGGGGAGGGTTTTTTGGAAGGGACATCCTGCGTGACACTGCAGTGCCACTCCTAGATGGGCCCGGTGTTTGTGTCGGCCACTAGGGTCGCTTATCTTACTCACACAGCGACCTCGGTGCAAATTTTAGGACTAAAAATAATATTGTGAGGTGTGAGGTATTCAGAATAGACTGAAAATGAGTGTAAATTATGGTTTTTGAGGTTAATAATACTTTGGGATCAAAATGACCCCCAAATTCTATGATTTAAGCTGTTTTTTAGTGTTTTTGGAAAAAAACACCCGAATCCAAAACACACCCGAATCCGACAAAAAAAATTCGGTGAGGTTTTGCCAAAACGCGTTCGAACCCAAAACACGGCCGCGGAACCGAACCCAAATCCAAAACACAAAACCCGAAAAATTTCAGGCGCTCATCTCTATGGTTAACACAGCAATTCCACACTTATCTACAGGTCCTTTCCACAGTATTTCTTTTGTAATGGACCTACAGGTCCATTTCACTCCTCCAAACAATCTAAAATCTCCATCAGGTATGTTGCTTGAAGATCCACAAAGCTCATAGGTCAGGTTTGAGAATAGGGCTGAGTGGACTTCTTGACATGACCAAGGGTGGGCGATCAGGTCCTAACTGCGCATGCGTTTGAGCCACAATGCGCACATGCGTCGGACGGCTACAATGGGCATCGCCAGTTGGTGATGGGATGGCGCGAAGGATCCATTTGCACGGGCGTACGTAAGGTGATTGACAGAAAGAAGCCGTTTGTGGGTGGCACGTGTCCCCCCTGTCGTTTAGGGGATTTTTTTTAAATGTTATTTCAAATAATGCTGTTTGCTCCCCCAGCCGCATCTACCTTGGTGGTCCAGTGGTTTGTGCGGCTACAGTTGCGGCTGCGCTCCGACTTTCACTGTGAGGACAGCTGCGAGTACGCCATTTCTTTTGGTGACATGGCGCCGCGGTGGGCACCCTCATGGAGCAGTGAGAGGCGTTTCCGTAGTCTCAGATGTCTGAGTGGCCACCAGTCTCTCCCATGCCCGGAGCTCACTGCTGCCGCCACCATGACTGTAATCATACTCAAGGTGAGGTGACCCGGGATGCAGGTGCTGCTGCGCTGGGGGTGTGCAGGGTTCCGGACCAGGGGACATCAGGGGAGGCCATTTGCATCCAATCTAACTGCTACTGGCAACCCTCTCTGTGTTGATTGATATATATCTCAAAACACACACACACACACACACACACACACACACACACACACACACACTGACTGCACCACCGGAGGAGGGTTGTACTCACTGTGCCACCTGCGGAAGGGATATGGGATCACTACATTGCTTCATGGTAGGTCGTGCTCACGGCACCTCATGACAGGGTAATAATCATACACGTTTGCTGCACCACTTGAAAGGGGGCATATTCACTCCTTCACTGGGTTGGGGGTTTGTGCTGCTCTAGGTGCGGACATGCTTACTGGTCCACTAGTGAGAGGTATGGGCTTGCTGTACTCCTCGAAGTGGGGGGGGGGGGGGGGGGGGCAACATACTGGGAATGGTAATGTGCTCGCTGCATCAGACAGTACAGATGGTGTAGTGGTTAGCATTACTGCCTCAGATCACTTGGGTTCGGTTCCATTCCTAGCATGGCCCTGTGTGGAGTTTGTATATTCTCCCCATACTTTCATGGGTATCCTCTGGGTACTCTGGTTTTCTCCCACAATCCAAAAATATAATTAATAGTTAATAAATTGGCTTCTGACAAAAATTAACTCTAGTGTATAATAGTGCATGTACATCGACAGAATACATGGTCCAAGGGGTTCTTATCTATCCACTGCCTTTCCCCATCACCGGCTGCCTCTACCCGTCACCCACTGTCTCTATGTCTCTCACTGTCTCTCCCCATACCCTCACCCTCTGCTTCTCCCCTGAGTCACTGTATCCCTATCACCCTCTCCTGGCATCCTCTGCCAGGCATTACCCTCTCCCCATCACCCTCTTCTTCACCTTGTTACCCACTGCCTTTCCCTGTCACCCTCTCCCTTTCACCTACTGCCTCTTCCCGTCACCTCCCTGTCACCCACTGTCTCTCGTCGTCACCCTTTCCTGTCACCCACTGCCTCTCTACATCATATTCTATGTCGCCCACTGCCTCTCTGTGTATTCAGAACAGCAGTCTGAGATTGAGGTGATGAGCTGAGCAGTGCTGACTGCGGGAAGAGGGGTCAGGAGGTGGAAGAGAGGATGGTTACTCTGAGTCTAGAGGCTGGGAAGGGGAGCCTGGCTGTGACTGGTGAGGGGACTGGGTGAGGACTGAGGAGAAAAAGGTAGGCATGAGCTGGGGAGTGGATGAGGAAGGGTTAGGAAGTGTGATGAAAATGAGGGCATGGTTTGTGGAAAGGGCATTGCTTTTGAGGCCATGACCCTTGTTGCTGGTCCACAATCACTTTTCCAGGAGCGCGCGTGTCTTTGGCGCACACAAAAGAATACCCCAACCCCCTCTTCCCCTGTAATGGTGCCCCGCCTGTCATTTTGTTCTGGATCCGCCCCTGTAAATTTAGGTTTAAGGCCTACATGGAGGGTTAGGCTTAGGCTTTGTGTGCGTGTGTGGGGAGAGGTTAGGGTTAGGCACTAAGGAGGAGGGTTAGGTTTAGGCTGTGGGAGGAGGAGAGTTAGGGTTAGGCTGCAGTTAGGGATGGTTAGGGGTGTAGGGTTGGCATACGTACCTAAAAGGTGTCAGGATCCTGACCATCGGGTTGCCACTGTCTTCTGACCGTAGGCATCCCAAATGTCGGGATCCCGATACCATCCCCCTGTAACATGGCAGTTAAGAGCTGATTGGCTGGTACTTTATCTCTCTCCACTTCATCACTCTCCAAGCGTTGATGCATATGTCCCATACTTGCCTACTCTCCCACAAGTTGCGTGAAACTCACGATTTTTCATGTAGTCCCCTGCACCCATGGAGAAGTGACCAGATCTCCTGCATTCCACCTGGTTCCCAGTGAAGCAGTCAGGATAAGAAGATCATACCCAGGATCTGCAGCTGCGTATTGAGGGGGTGGGTATAAATTATGTGAATTCAAACCTTCGAATCACTGCATTTTGCTGTGAAGGCGGGGCCTAGTTACATGACAGCCTGGCCCCATTCCCCCAAAGTGCCCATCAGGGTCTCCTCTCCGGGCTGCTCCCAGAGAGGATACTTTAAAAAAAGGTAAGTATGATATGCCCCGTATTTTAAGCTTGAGGTGTTGTCGACTGCAAATGAAATAGGACTGGAACAATTTGTGGCTCCTTTATACATTTTCTTGTAGTCATTGCCTTTTGCGAGATTCACTGAGGACTAAAGTCCTACTCAATGTGTGAGATTCAAATGATATATCACGCCCAATTTCCCTTCTAAAATGATCTCCATTATCGTGCATATTGCGCCCATAGTAATCAGGTTTAGCTGTGTAAAGGGTTGGGTGCCTCGCTACTCCAGGGGTAGCAAGCTGAAATAATGATACAACGTCCCTGAGGGCAGAAACAGAATGGGTGTGGAAAGGGGTGAAAAGAATTGAATCCCGTCCAAAGTCTGATCTGCTCTGGCATCTCTTTTTTATGTGCCATAGATGAGTGACACAACCCTATAACAATGGGGATAATTCAGACCTGTTCGCTAGCAAGCGATTTTTGCACTGCTGCGATCAGATAGTCGCCGCCCACAGTATTTTAGCTGTGCAAGTGTGCGATCGCATGTGTAGCAGAGCTGTACAAACTGATTTTGTGCAGTCTCTGAGTAGCCCAGGACTTACTCAGCCGCTGTGATCACATCAGCCTGTCCGGGACCGGACTTGACGTCAGGAACCCTCCCTGCAAACGCTTGAACACGCCTGCGTTTTTCCAACCACTCCCTGAAAACGGTCAGTTGCCACCCACAAACGCCTTCTTCCTGTCAATCTCCTTGCGAGCACCCGTGGATACTTCGCACAAACCCATTGCTGAGCGGCAATCCGCTTTGTACCAGTGCGACGCGCCTGTGCATTGCGGTGCATACGCATACGCAATTTAGACCTGATCACCCGCTGTACGAAAATGTAGCCTAGCGATCAGGCGGAATTACCCCCAGTGTCACACAGCATCTCTCTTACTCATATGCAGGGTAACGTAAATCCTCCCTCCCTGCAAACCCCTTCCCAGCAAGGTGAGGGCAAAATAATGAATGAGCAACTTCAATTGACATTTTCAGATCTGAATCATGGGGGTAACGTGCTTTGTTGGGTGCTAACCTGACATCCTACTGCAGAATTGTTAAAATGTAATGTATTTCATGCAGTAGCGGATCTTGCCACGGACAAGCAGGACTTTTGCCCGGGGCGCCGCCTTCCGGAGGGGCGCCGGCGACGTCCGGAGGGCGCTGCACCATGGCAAGATCCGCTGCTGCTGTGCCCCCCCGCTGGCGCTGCCCGCTGTCCCGCTGCCCGCTGTGAAGGGAAACTAGACGCTACACGCCTAGTTTCCCTTCGTGGAGAGGACCTTTACTGTAATGATGTGCGGTGCGCGTTGACGTCATCGCGCACCGCACAGCAAAGGTCCTCTCCACGAAGGGAACTAGATGCTTAGCGTCTAGTTTTCCTTTGTGGAGAGGACCTTTGCTGTGCGGTGCGCGATGACGTCATCGCGCACCGCACATCCTACTACAGTACTGACCACGGCCCCTGTATGAAGCCACGCCCCCTAATGCCGCCCGGGGCACAAGAAGCCCCGGAACCGGCCCTGATTTCATGCACCAGCTGCAATCATCCAACATATGTATTAACGTGTAAAAACATACAAGTGCAGTCATTACTTATTGTGACATCACTGAGTCTTCTTTACTTATTTACAGTTATTTATATACAGTAGCGCACACGTTATTCAGTGCTTTACAGAAAATATTGTCATTCTGATAATGTCGATATTATCTTAAACCATTAAGCTATACCTTTAAACACACCTTTACCATGGAGCCGCTACGGCCGCTAAACTTAATATGCACTCTATGTACCTTTTACGCTATTTGCGTAACGAGTCCCGTACCGTGTACGGACTCTGCGTACAAACGCCGCGCTGGGGGTACTAAGTACACGCAGCGCATACACACTCAATTAATACACTTTAAAACCTTATACTGTTAGGCAATGTAATACACTTTAAACCCTAGCAGGGAAAAGAGGACACAACACCGATTTGTAGTTAATCACTGGGTTCCGACACCACAGAGTAATATATCTGAAAGGGGGTTTAACAATACAAATTATGCACTACAATACAACAGAGTAAATGGCTACAGTCAATGTACATACGTGAGAATATTCGCATGCGCTTCCTGGTCCAGTCCTCCGCTAATCAGGTAGATAGCGTTGAGAGTCTTCTGACCGGCCAGGCAGCAACAGGCTTTTTATACAATACTTCCAAAAGCAATACAATGGATACTGTAATCCCTTTGTCCATTGGACACAGGGATGCATCTTTACAGTACAGGAGAGGTCATAGGTTGATTTGAAAAGGTGGGCGAAGTCTTTCTCAACTGCTCTTGTGGGTGGTCTCCTCTGGATTCCCGCCGCATACATAATATACAGTAAATACAGTTTTTATCTATATTCTGCTCCTGCACATAACTATACACAGGAACATGCGATCTTCCTCAAACCAACACCTGAATGTTACCCTTAAAATACCCTACAGCTGGATACCAGACACCACCTTATAACCTTAGTCTGTCCCCTCCTATCATGCAAAGGTGAATCCCTTTGTTCTGGAATCATTTAAACTGATGATACTTGCTGATGTGGTGCAGGGGGACTATGTGTACAATGTGCACTATTTGGATTAAATATGTAATGTTTTGATAGCCCTCCATGCGTTCACAAACTCTGCCGTAAATACCCATACCACGCGCAGGACCGCGGGAGCGACCATACGCAAATTGCGGATATGTGCACGCACGATGGAACAAGTGCACGCGCAGTGGGCATGTGTGTGTATTTTATACGTGCTGTGTGTTCTGTAATATTTTTCGACTTTGGCAGTCAACAATAACTGCCACTATCTAATCACTAAACAGAAAAATATCAATACAATATCTACAGACGATTGGATGGTAGGAGGAGAGTTGTAGGCGGGAAATGTATGACCTAGTGGGATAGTAAAAAGCATGTATGCATGAATCCATGTCTGAGGGGCATGTATCATCGTGCCGTATATGTTCTAGAAAAGCTTCGAGGTATACATTAAATCCTTCTTATCCCGTATTAAGGGTCTGTAAGTGGGCCAACAAACACTACCGAGCTCTTTTCGGCTTCTTGTTCCAACAAATGGGGTGCACATTTAGTTGATGATACATGGAGGGGGAACATATGTGAGTGCTAGTATATGTGGATATCACCTGTCGACTATGTGTGTCACTAACTGAAGGTTGTAGAGATGAAGATAAGACACATATCTAAAATACATTCACATAACATTTTCATAATCATTCTTGGGTAGGATCGATGTCTTTTCCGGATCGGTGTATCTGGGCAGAGGGGGAGACAAAGGAAAAATGGGTGAAAGAAACAGGCCATGGAATTCATTTGCAATCATGTCTTATCATAACACTGTCTTTATGGATGGGTCGTAAATTAAATCTGCTGCTGTAACAATGCCCCCGCTCCTTAAACTCGTCAATTTTGTGTGACGTGCTTGCGCCGCATCAGAATTCGAACACACCTAAATACCAAGCCGATAATTATGACGACTCCCAGGATACAAAGGAGAAACTTTCCTACACTCATAATAACATTTTGAGCCCACTCTCCTAATCCTGAGAACCAATTTCGTGGGTTCAACCATGAGACCCAGCCGGTCAGCTCATTACCCACAGCGGTCAGGGTAAGGTTGTGTCTCCTCCGGAACTCCCACTTCAACTGTAATATATCATCCATCTTTTGATCGATAATCTCTGTGGGGTCGTCAGTGCTGTTTGTAATATACGTGCAGCACTTCACACCATATTGAGTTGCCAAAGTGACACAGTACCCACCCGTCACGGCTGTGATATAATTGAGGACAATCCTATGCTGGATCAGTTCTGTCTTGTAAGCTTGCAACTCCCTACCCGTATACCTGAAGGTGTCGTCATACATCTCAGTGATATTATCTATCAGGTTCGCTAGCGCATGGATATACCTATAATTTATGATTCCTCTGGCAGTACGGGTGATGTCTAATGCGAGAAGGAATTGAATCCCGGTGGATTAGTGGATCAAATCAGAGGCTACGTGCTCTGTCCTATCTATGAGGTGTCTCTTGACGATGTGTTCATAGTGAGTATGAGTATAAGGAGCCTGAACACTGCAGTGAACATCTTTCATCTTATCATGGGTTATGGTCATGACCTCTGGCAACACTCTTCCAACATAACACAATCCCTCTGAGTTCGGGGCAAGCCACTTATACGCCTTCCTCCCACATATGAAATAGGCATCATCGGGGAGAACATATGGGACAGAATATGACATTACCATATTACAAACTTTCCAAGTGAAAAACCCAATCCCTAGTTCTCCCATCTGTTCAGTACAAGTATCAGGCTGCATGATATGAGCACAGTACCCTGGTGATACTTCTCCAACCCACATGGTCTTGCTTCCTCGAGTATACCTATACCGAAAATACCTTCCACTGTTGGCTATTTGGCGTACAAGTTCAGAGTCTATGGGTATCCTATTAGCTCTGTGTGAAAAGGCCATGGTCTGGTTATTCCATGTCCCCTCCCATTTTCCTGGTTTTCGGAAATTGGAAATGTTGAAACACACTAAGGATCTATCTACATGATACTGGTGGAGCTTCAAACTAGGGTGCCTAGAAATATTAAATTTCTTGTCCACCGGTCTCCCACCCCGTAATTCGAGTACCTCATCTATTGCTAAAGGGTACGGTACTAATCCTGACTTGCTCTGACCTTGAGGTACTTGTGAGCACACCCAGCATTCTGTCTGGTTTAAGACCTTACCCACTAGTGAGTGGTAATCACTCAATGGATGACGGTCCATGTTGATATTAAGGCCGGACTGACATCTCTGGATGCACCCATCCTCGACTATGTTCTCACAATTCCTACAAATGCAATTTTCCTCAGCCAGTAACCCTTCACAGTGCCTCCGAGCTCCCTGACTACCAGATCGTTTTCTGATACTCGCCTTTGCTCGAGTGATGTGTTGCTCTTGGAATTCTACAAATCCATCCTCGCCATCAGAACCCATTCCAGATCCTTTCTCGACCTCTCTGGGACCATCACCGAAACAGACTGTCCTGTCCAACAACAGGATTAACAGGAAAACCCGGAACGCAGTCTCTTGGGGTAAGTCCATCTTGTTAAAGGAAGAGAAGGGAAACAAGAAGGGAGAGAAAGGGAAGGAGAGAAGGAGGGTAGTGGGAGATGGAGAAAATAATAAAAAAAGAAAAAAACTGGTGCGACAACCGCCTCTGGTCTTGTTGTTCTCCGCGCTCAGGTGCCGTCTCAACAGTACTGCCTCTCAACCTTCCAGGAACAGACACTCCAGTGATACGATGTTCTCTCCGGGTCAGCGACCTTTCTGTAGGGAACATAAATCTTGCATTTCAATGCGTTTAACTGTTGTGTATTATCAGTTGTGTGAAGTAAACCATCTTTGGAAAGTGAAAAGAGAGGGGAAATAATAAAGAGAAAATTTGTCAGATTTGCGTTCACCATCAGGCTGTCACACCATCATGTATATCGGTATCCATGCACAGTCTCCCTTCACCAGTACTCCCATTCTCCACCCTTTGTGCATGACCAGGCACACTGATACTGGTGTCCCTATGCTAGTGAGATATACTGGATTTAGGCAGAGCTCTGAAAGACCGAGTAGGCATGTGGCGTTTGAACTATAATCCTGTCAGTGAACATAAGAAATGAAGAGGAAACTTTGAAGACAAATCACAGAGTTTAGTAACAGGTAAGTTTGTAAAGGCAAAGAAGATTTTACAAAGTTTGACATCTGGATTGGGCACTACGGGGAATGATTCCCTAATCGGTCTGTTCCCCTTAAAAAAAAATTATGTGTGTTATATCTCTACTGGGACTATCCCAGCCATCAATCCAGTGTCTTGTCCATTCTAAGTTCATAGGGAACCCGGTATCCTTGAGATAATTTCCTCTACCTGTGATGGACATGCATCTAAAACAGTGAAATGTAATATTAGTCTTCGTGGGAATCTAACATATTTTGTGCTTCCTGGGTGGGAGCACTCTATATGTATACCATCTCTAACAAAACTCCTGTTAAGTTACTTAGAGGTCACTTCTGCTAGAGAGAGAAACAGAAGTTTAGAAGCCTCCTCCTAATCCCAGTAAGTTCTGTCAAAAGGGTAAAGTTGCATTTATTCTGTTCTTCCCATTAACCGAATCTGTGTTTTTCTATACTGTATCGTGATTCCTTACTATATGTCCCTTGATCCCGTCTATGTGTTTAATAACGTGGCTTGTTTATTCTGTCTAGGGGTCTATATTGGCTATGTGCTGTACTACTCTCACAATTTCTAGCAAAATGTCCTTTATTTTTACAAATGTAACATATTCTCGGTCTTTTGTTACTACTAGGGTTTTGGGGTTTGGGCTGATAAGACTTTGGTGTAAGAGCCTGCATACTTTCAATCCTCAGCCTCTCCTCTTGCAGTTTCCTACGCTTAGCAATATTTTTGTGGTGTACTATTGCGCACTCTCTAAGGCAAGCTACTGTGACCCCTCTCCAATTAGGCAAAGATGTTTGTACTCTGTCCCTTACTGTCTTATCGAGTCTGTCCATTAGCACAGACACAGCTACTTTCCTGTAATTCGTATCGTTCCCTGTATCTGATACTCCCATGTATCTATCCATTATTTGCAGGGCCCGATGGAAATATTCAGATGTCATTTAATTTTCCCTCTGTTTTATGGAGAAAATTCTTCTCCACTCAGTGTGGAAACACAACTCTAGTTGCCTATTAATTCGTTCTATATTTTCCTGATTGTTTCTGTCAGTCATAGGACTATCCGACTCTAGCCTACAATCAGTGGTACATTTTTGGCTGTCAATATTAGGGGGTAGGCATGCTTTCAGAAATGTCCGCCAATGTTGGTTTGTCGGTTCATACGCATTACCCAGATCTCTGATAAATTTCTGACATCTGGCTAAATGCTTCCGAGGGTCTGGGAATTCTGAAATGATTGATCGCAGCTCATCTCTGGGCCACGGGCAATACATTGCATTATTCCTGGTGAGGACTACTTCCTGACTATCGGTTCCCCCATTGGGAGTTACTATTTCCAAGACAGGGTGTAATCCTACCATTCCGTTCCTAATCTGTTTACTGTGTGGTATTGTTGTTTCTGTGCAATGAACTGTCTCATACTTACCGGTAGCTGTGACCTCACCAGTTCTTTCATTGGGGAATACTGCTACTGCTCTACCTGGTTGGACAGGTCCCACCTGAGTTTCCTGCAACATAACTGCTTGGAGGAGAGCTGCGATTTTTGGCTGAATCCTTCATCTCCCTGTGACCTAAAACCTTGGAGAGACTTCAAAACAGGATACATTTTGCAAAAGTTAGGGTTAATACTAGAGATGAGCGCCTGAAATTTTTCGGGTTTTGTGTTTTGGTTTTGGGTTCGGTTCCGCGGCCGTGTTTTGGGTTCGAACGCGTTTTGGCAAAACCTCACCGAATTTTTTTTGTCGGATTCGGGTGTGTTTTGGATTCGGGTGTTTTTTTCAAAAAACACTAAAAAACAGCTTAAATCATAGAATTTGGGGGTCATTTTGATCCCAAAGTATTATTAACCTCAAAAACCATAATTTACACTCATTTTCAGTCTATTCTGAATACCTCACACCTCACAATATTATTTTTAGTCCTAAAATTTGCACGAGGTCGCTGTGTGAGTAAGATAAGCGACCCTAGTGGCCGACACAAACACCGGGCCCATCTAGGAGTGGCACTGCAGTGTCACGCAGGATGTCCCTTCCAAAAAACCCTCCCCAAACAGCACATGACGCAAAGAAAAAAAGAGGCGCAATGAGGTAGCTGTGTGAGTAAGATTAGCGACCCTAGTGGCCGACACAAACACCGGGCCCATCTAGGAGTGGCACTGCAGTGTCACGCAGGATGGCCCTTCCAAAAAACCCTCCCCAAACAGCACATGACGCAAAGAAAAATAGAGGCGCAATGAGGTAGCTGTGTGAGTAAGATTAGCGACCCTAGTGGCCGACACAAACACCGGGCCCATCTAGGAGTGGCACTGCAGTGTCACGCAGGATGTCCCTTCCAAAAAACCCTCCCCAAACAGCACATGACGCAAAGAAAAAAAGAGGCGCAATGAGGTAGCTGTGTGAGTAAGATTAGCGACCCTAGTGGCCGACACAAACACCGGGCCCATCTAGGAGTGGCACTGCAGTGTCACGCAGGATGTCCCTTCCAAAAAACCCTCCCCAAACAGCACATGACGCAAAGAAAAAAAGAGGCGCAATGAGGTAGCTGACTGTGTGAGTAAGATTAGCGACCCTAGTGGCCGACACAAACACCGGGCCCATCTAGGAGTGGCACTGCAGTGTCACGCAGGATGTCCCTTCCAAAAAACCCTCCCCAATCAGCACATGATGCAAAGAAAAAGAAAAGAAAAAAGAGGTGCAAGATGGAATTGTCCTTGGGCCCTCCCACCCACCCTTATGTTGTATAAACAAAACAGGACATGCACACTTTAACCAACCCATCATTTCAGTGACAGGGTCTGCCACACGACTGTGACTGATATGACGGGTTGGTTTGGACCCCCCCCAAAAAAGAAGCAATTAATCTCTCCTTGCACAAACTGGCTCTACAGAGGCAAGATGTCCACCTCATCTTCACCCTCCGATATATCACCGTGTACATCCCCCTCCTCACAGATTATCAATTCGTCCCCACTGGAATCCACCATCTCAGCTCCCTGTGTACTTTGTGGAGGCAATTGCTGCTGGTCAATGTCTCCGCGGAGGAATTGATTATAATTCATTTTAATGAACATCATCTTCTCCACATTTTCTGGATGTAACCTCGTACGCCGATTGCTGACAAGGTGAGCGGCGGCACTAAACACTCTTTCGGAGTACACACTTGTGGGAGGGCAACTTAGGTAGAATAAAGCCAGTTTGTGCAAGGGCCTCCAAATTGCCTCTTTTTCCTGCCAGTATAAGTACGGACTGTGTGACGTGCCTACTTGGATGCGGTCACTCATATAATCCTCCACCATTCTATCAATGTTGAGAGAATCATATGCAGTGACAGTAGACGACATGTCCGTAATCGTTGTCAGGTCCTTCAGTCCGGACCAGATGTCAGCATCAGCAGTCGCTCCAGACTGCCCTGCATCACCGCCAGCGGGTGGGCTCGGAATTCTGAGCCTTTTCCTCGCACCCCCAGTTGCGGGAGAATGTGAAGGAGGAGATGTTGACAGGTCGCGTTCCGCTTGACTTGACAATTTTGTCACCAGCAGGTCTTTCAACCCCAGCAGACTTGTGTCTGCCGGAAAGAGAGATCCAAGGTAGGCTTTAAATCTAGGATCGAGCACGGTGGCCAAAATGTAGTGCTCTGATTTCAACAGATTGACCACCCGTGAATCCTTGTTAAGCGAATTAAGGGCTCCATCCACAAGTCCCACATGCCTAGCGGAATCGCTCCGTGTTAGCTCCTCCTTCAATGTCTCCAGCTTCTTCTGCAAAAGCCTGATGAGGGGAATGACCTGACTCAGGCTGGCAGTGTCTGAACTGACTTCACGTGTGGCAAGTTCAAAGGGCATCAGAACCTTGCACAACGTTGAAATCATTCTCCACTGCGCTTGAGACAGGTGCATTCCACCTACTATATCGTGCTCAATTGTATAGGCTTGAATGGCCTTTTGCTGCTCCTCCAACCTCTGAAGCATATAGAGGGTTGAATTCCACCTCGTTACCACTTCTTGCTTCAGATGATGGCAGGGCAGGTTCAGTAGTTTTTGGTGGTGCTCCAGTCTTCTGTACGTGGTGCCTGTACGCCGAAAGTGTCCCGCAATTCTTCTGGCCACCGACAGCATCTCTTGCACGCCCCTGTCGTTTTTTAAAAAATTCTGCACCACCAAATTCAAGGTATGTGCAAAACATGGGACGTGCTGGAATTTGCCCATATTTAATGCACACACAATATTGCTGGCGTTGTCCGATGCCACAAATCCACAGGAGAGTCCAATTGGGGTAAGCCATTCCGCGATGATCTTCCTCAGTTGCCGTAAGAGGTTTTCAGCTGTGTGCGTATTCTGGAAAGCGGTGATACAAAGCGTAGCCTGCCTAGGAAAGAGTTGGCGTTTGCGAGATGCTGCTACTGGTGCCGCCGCTGCTGTTCTTGCGGCGGGAGTCCATACATCTACCCAGTGGGCTGTCACAGTCATATAGTCCTGACCCTGCCCTGCTCCACTTGTCCACATGTCCGTGGTTAAGTGGACATTGGGTACAACTGCATTTTTTAGGACACTGGTGAGTCTTTTTCTGACGTCCGTGTACATTCTCGGTATCGCCTGCCTAGAGAAGTGGAACCTAGATGGTATTTGGTAACGGGGGCACACTGCCTCAATAAATTGTCTAGTTCCCTGTGAACTAACGGCGGATACCGGACGCACGTCTAACACCAACATAGTTGTCAAGGCCTCAGTTATCCGCTTTGCAGTAGGATGACTGCTGTGATATTTCATCTTCCTCGCAAAGGACTGTTGAACAGTCAATTGCTTACTGGAAGTAGTACAAGTGGGCTTACGACTTCCCCTCTGGGATGACCATCGACTCCCAGCGGCAACAACAGCAGCGCCAGCAGCAGTAGGCGTTACACGCAAGGATGCATCGGAGGAATCCCAGGCAGGAGAGGACTCGTCAGAATTGCCAGTGACATGGCCTGCAGGACTATTGGCATTCCTGGGGAAGGAGGAAATTGACACTGAGGGAGTTGGTGGGGTGGTTTGCGTGAGCTTGGTTACAAGAGGAAGGGATTTACTGGTCAGTGGACTGCTTCCGCTGTCACCCAAAGTTTTTGAACTTGTCACTGACTTATTATGAATGCGCTGCAGGTGACGTATAAGGGAGGATGTTCCGAGGTGGTTAACGTCCTTACCCCTACTTATTACAGCTTGACAAAGGGAACACACGGCTTGACACCTGTTGTCCGCATTTCTGGTGAAATACCTCCACACCGAAGAGCTGATTTTTTTGGTATTTTCACCTGGCATGTCAACGGCCATATTCCTCCCACGGACAACAGGTGTCTCCCCGGGTGCCTGACTTAAACAAACCACCTCACCATCAGAATCGTCCTGGTCAATTTCCTCCCCAGCGCCAGCAACACCCATATCCTCCTCATCCTGGTGTACTTCAACACTGACATCTTCAATCTGACTATCAGGAACTGGACTGCGGGTGCTCCTTCCAGCACTTGCAGGGGGCGTGCAAATGGTGGAAGGCGCATGCTCTTCACGTCCAGTGTTGGGAAGGTCAGGCATCGCAACCGACACAATTGGACTCTCCTTGTGGATTTGGGATTTCGAAGAATGCACAGTTCTTTGCTGTGCTGCTTTTGCCAGCTTGAGTCTTTTCATTTTTCTAGCGAGAGGCTGAGTGCTTCCATCCTCATGTGAAGCTGAACCACTAGCCATGAACATAGGCCAGGGCCTCAGCCGTTCCTTGCCACTCCGTGTGGTAAATGGCATATTGGCAAGTTTACGCTTCTCCTCCGACAATTTTATTTTAGGTTTTGGAGTCCTTTTTTTTCTGATATTTGGTGTTTTGGATTTGACATGCTCTGTACTATGACATTGGGCATCGGCCTTGGCAGACGACGTTGCTGGCATTTCATCGTCTCGGCCATGACTAGTGGCAGCAGCTTCAGCACGAGGTGGAAGTGGATCTTGATCTTTCCCTAATTTTGGAACCTCAACATTTTTGTTCTCCATATTTTAATAGGCACAACTAAAAGGCACCTCAGGTAAACAATGGAGATGGATACTAGTATACAATTATGGACTGCCTGCCGACTGCAGACACAGAGGTAGCCACAGCCGTGAACTACCGTACTGTACTGTGTCTGCAGCTAATATAGACTGGTTGATAAAGAGAAGATGTCTATGTAACTATGTATGTATAAAGAAGACTGAAAAAAATCCACGGTTAGGTGGTATACAATTATGGACGGACTGCCTGCCGAGTGCAGACACAGAGGTAGCCACAGCCGTGAACTACCGTACTGTACTGTGTCTGCAGCTAATATAGACTGGTTGATAAAGAGAAGATGTCTATGTAACTATGTATGTATAAAGAAGAATGAAAAAAAACCACGGTTAGGTGGTATACAATTATGGACGGACTGCCTGCCGAGTGCAGACACAGAGGTAGCCACAGCCGTGAACTACCGTACTGTACTGTGTCTGCAGCTAATATAGACTGGTTGATAAAGAGAAGATGTCTATGTAACTATGTATGTATAAAGAAGAATGAAAAAAATCCACGGTTAGGTGGTATTACAATTATGGACGGACTGCCTGCCGAGTGCAGAGACACAGAGGTAGCCACAGCCGTGAACTACCGTACTGTGTCTGCTGCGACTGGATGATAAATGATATAAAAAATATATATATATCACTACTGCAGCCGGACAGGTATATATTATATATTTTATAATGACGGACCTGCTGGACACTGTCTGTCAGCAGAATGAGTTTTATTTTTATAGAATAAAAAAAACAAAAAACACACAAGTGAAGTCACACGACGAGTGTTTAACTTTTTCAGGCAATCACAATATAAGTATACTACTAACTATACTGGTGGTCAGTGTGGTCAGGTCACTGGTCAGTCACACTGGCAGTGGCACTCCTGCAGCAAAAGTGTGCACTGTTTAATTTTAATATAATATGTACTCCTGGCTCCTGCTATAACCTATAACTGGCACTGCAGTAGTGCTCCCCAGTCTCCCCCACAATTATAAGCTGTGTGAGCTGAGCAGTCAGACAGATATATAATATATATAGATGATGCAGCACACTGGCCTGAGCCTGAGCAGTGCACACAGATATGGTATGTGACTGACTGAGTCACTGTGTGTATCGCTTTTTTCAGGCAGAGAACGGATATATTAAATAAACTGCACTGTGTGTCTGGTGGTCACTCACTATATAATATATTATGTACTCCTGGCTCCTGCTATAACCTATAACTGGCACTGCAGTAGTGCTCCCCAGTCTCCCCCACAATTATAAGCTGTGTGAGCTGAGCAGTCAGACAGATATATATAATATTATATATAGATAATAGATGATGCAGCACACTGGCCTGAGCCTGAGCAGTGCACACAGATATGGTATGTGACTGACTGAGTCACTGTGTGTATCGCTTTTTTCAGGCAGAGAACGGATATATTAAATAAACTGCACTGTGTGTCTGGTGGTCACTCACTATATAATATATTATGTACTCCTGGCTCCTGCTATAACCTATAACTGGCACTGCAGTAGTGCTCCCCAGTCTCCCCCACAATTATAAGCTGTGTGAGCTGAGCAGTCAGACAGATATATATAATATTATATATAGATAATAGATGATGCAGCACACTGGCCTGAGCCTGAGCAGTGCACACAGATATGGTATGTGACTGACTGAGTCACTGTGTGTATCGCTTTTTTCAGGCAGAGAACGGATATATTAAATAAACTGCACTGTGTGTCTGGTGGTCACTCACTATATAATATATTATGTACTCCTGGCTCCTGCTATAACCTATAACTGGCACTGCAGTAGTGCTCCCCAGTCTCCCCCACAATTATAAGCTGTGTGAGCTGAGCAGTCAGACAGATATATATAATATTATATATAGATAATAGATGATGCAGCACACTGGCCTGAGCCTGAGCAGTGCACACAGATATGGTATGTGACTGAGTCACTGTGTGCTGTGTATCGCTTTTTTCAGGCAGAGAACGGATTATAAAGTAAACTGCACTGTCCTCACTAGTAAACTCTCTCCACTCAGTCTCTACACTTCTACAGTAACAGTACTCCTCCTAGTCAGCTCCAGTAAATCTCTCTCAGTCTCTTATAATCTAAATGGAGAGGACGCCAGCCACGTCCTCTCCCTATCAATCTCAATGCACGTGTGAAAATGGCGGCGACGCGCGGCTCCTTATATAGAATCCGAGTCTCGCGATAGAATCCGAGCCTCGCGAGAATCCGACAGCGTCATGATGACGTTCGGGCGCGCTCGGGTTAACCGAGCAAGGCGGGAAGATCCGAGTCTGCTCGGACCCGTGAAAAAAAACATGAAGTTCTGGTGGGTTCGGATTCAGAGAAACCGAACCCGCTCATCTCTAGTTAATACATTGCTCTTTCATATTACTATCATTTACGGATGTATCAATGACTGTAGCCTTCTGTTCCCCTTCGACCTGTGTCGACAATGGTGTGTTTGTGTTCTCATTCCCGCTAGGTTTGGAACCTGCTGCATATGTTAATTTCCCTTGCATATCGCCCTCTTGCTGCCATAAATTTAAACAATCTGTATGTCTAATCCTTTGTTTTCTGGATTTTATTAGACATATCCTACTCCTTAAATTCTGCAATACCTCTGGTTCAAAACTGCCTACCTTAGGGAATGGTTCCCTATCTTCTGCAGTCATACGTTCCCATTCATTGCATAAAACTTCTGTGTACCTCGCTGACCCCCTGGGCCGCGGCATGTCAACCTGAACCCTGGTTGAACGTCCCTTACTTGAGCAACTGGCCCCCATATTTTTCAGGTATTGTCCTTTCGGCTAAACCCACAAAAAACCAAAATACTCAATATAAGGCAACGGTGAAAGTTCTCTGAGCGCTCTTCACCCGCTCACCGCCCACGTTGGCCAGTACTACCATACACTGTCGATAGCGAAGGCAATGTACCCAACTTAGGGCCCTATGTAACCTCTATTTACTGGAAGTTTCTGGGAATAACTTACCCTTTCCAGTAAATATAAGTTTTTGGAGATTTCCTGAGAGAGACCAGCGACAACTCCCTAAACCTTTATTATACACAAATCACGCTTGCGTATGCTATATACAGCGCTTATGATACCGCGATATTACGCAAAGCTCGTAAAAAGGGTATCACGTTGCGCTAAATATTGCACCCACGAACGCGCGGTCCAATCGCACAGCGTATAGGTACTTGTTACTTATCCGCCGTACGACCACTGGAATCGATTTTCAGGCTGCGAAACCTCAGCCGGAGCGTATAAAAAAAAAAACTAAATGGGTAAACCTTCGCTAACCCCCTGGGCCGTGGTACTCTAAACCTCGCTGACCTCCTGGGCCGCGGTACTCTGCTACCTTGCTCCTTTGCACTTCAATCTATATTAACGTGAGTCAGCTATCTCACGCCACCAAGTCTCCACTCACTTGGTGTACCACTCGACGGGATCCCGAATTCCCTGGGTCCACAAAACCTTTATTATGTTTGCTCACTCACGTTCGTTCACTCAAATACACTTTGGTTTTTCTGTACAGAAAATTATCTTTCATTCAGATAAACAGCCTTAGTACCAGAGGCAATGCAGTAAAAAAGGTTTTATTTAAAACTAAATCTTGGAAACCGAGCAATTTGTGCTAATGTAGCGTGGCTACTGTCCCGCCCCTAAACTAAACAATGCTATTGTGTAATTTGTACTTAGCGGTCGTACCCATACGCACGTTGCGTAAACACGCGACAGTGCGTATGTCTTTACGTTGCGTACGCAGTCCCGTACTTTGTCCGAGACACGTGTACAAAAAACATACGTCCGCAATAGTACAAATCCCACACTTCTATAGATGTAAGCGATATTACCTATAATCGTCTACTTAACACAACACAGTTTCTTTCTGTATAAACCTGTTTAACTAGGCCAGACTGTATTTATGTTTTACGTTTACTTCCTTAATATTTATTCTATATTTTTAACTAAATAGCAACAAATTTCTCCGCACAGGTCTAAATGAATCTAGTAATCAGTATTTATGGCAACAATATGAGCAGTTATACAAAGTACAGGTGTACGCTTGTGTTGTGTGCGCATTTGGCGCCAAACAGAAATTCACAGACTTTTTAAATAGCTTTGCGTATTTACTTTACGGGTCCCACCAGCATCCCTACAAACCATGCAGAGCAGACGCCAACTAATCAGCAATAAAATAGGGTTTCCCAGTGTATCCTGCGGCCAGAAAAAGGTTTACGTAGGATACCGGTCCGCCCTTTGCTGATAGATAAAGTCTGCTTTAACCTGCTAGGCTGCGGGTATGTGGAAAAACCGGACGATGCCCCCAATTGATAATGTCGATATTATCTTAAATTATAAAGCTATACCTTTAAACACACCTTTACCATGGAGCCGTTACGGCCGCTAAACTTAATATGCACTCTATGTACCTTTTACGCTATTTGCGTAAAGAGTCCCGTACCGTGTACGGACTCTGTGTACAAACGCCGCGCTGGGGGTACTAAGTACACGCAGCGCATACACACTCAATTAATACACTTTAAAACCTTATACAGTTAAGCAATGTAATACACTTTAAACCCTAGCAGGGAAAAGAGGACACAACACCGATTTGTAGTTAATCACTGGGTTCCGACACCACAGAGTAATATATCTGAAAGGGGGTTTAACAATACAAATTATGCACTACAATACAACAGAGTAAATGGCTACAGTCAATGTACATACGTGAGAATATTTGCATGCGCTTCCTGGTCCAGTCCTCCGCTAATCAGGTAGATAGCGTTGAGAGTCTTCTGACCGGCCAGGCAGCAACAGGCTTTTTATACAATACTTCCAAAAGCAATACAATGGATACTGTAATCCCTTTGTCCATTGGACACAGGGATGCTTCTTTACAGTACAGGAGAGGTCATAGGTTGATTTGAAAAGGTGGGCGATGTCTTTCTCAACTGCTCTTGTGGGTGGTCTCCTCTGGATTCCCGCCGCATACATAATATACAGTAAATACAGTTTTTATCTATATTCTGCTTCTGCACATAACTATACGCAGGAACATGCGATCTTCCTCAAACCAACACCGGAATGTTACCCTTAAAATACCCTACAGCTGGATACCAGACACCACCTTATAACCTTAGTCTGTCCCCTCCTATCATGCAAAGGTGAATCCCTTTGTTCTGGAATCATTTAAACTGCTGATACTTGCTGATGTGGTGCAGGGGGACTATGTATACAATGTGCACTATTTGGATTAAATATGTAATGTTTTGATAGCCCTCCATGCGTTCACAAACTCCGCCGTAAATACCCATACCACATGCAGGACCGCGGGAGCGACCATACGCAAATTGCGGATATGTGCACGCACGACGGAACAAGTGCACGCGCAGTGGGCATGTGTGTTTTATACGTGCTGTGTGTTCTGTAATATTTTTCGACTTTGACAATTCACATTAGTCCCTGCTCCAGTGGAGCTTACAATCCACTATGGGGGTCATTCCGACCCGATCGCATGCAGCGGTTCTTCGCTGTGGTGCGAACGGGTTGGAAATGCGCATGCGCTTCATTGATCGTCTCCAGGCAATGACGCCGCCAGCAACAAATGTGATCGCAGGCCTATGGCCTATGGCCCTCATTCCGAGTTGATCGCACCAAGCAACTTCTTGCTGCTGGTCGAAACTAATCTCCGCCTATGGGGGAGTGTATTTTAGCATAGCAGGACTAGCCCTAGACCTACTTACCCGGTGCGACGGATCCAGCATTGCAGGTCCCGGCTTTGCCGTCAGACATCCGCCCTCCGTTCGCCTGGACACGCCTTCGTTTTTCTTACCACTTCCCGAAAACGGCTGGAAACGGTGAGAATCCACCCCGGTACGCCTCCCGCCTGTCCATCTTCATGCGATCGCCGCTGCGATCACATTTGTCGCTGGCAACGATCATCGCCAGGCAACAATGCGCATGCGCAATGCGTCCGCCGCGCATGTGCATTTCAGAACCGCTGCGTGCGAACTGGTCTGAATGACCCCCAATATCTCTTCCACATGGGCACATATAGGACCAGATGTACTAAGGGGTCTATTTACTAAGCTTAATGTAGCCCATACACTTGTAAGATATCAGGTACAATCCTTCAATTTCGACCGCATCTGTGAGAGAAATCGAAGGATTGTATGCACATTTTAGGTACCTTGCGACGCGATGCGCAGGCACGCCGGTCAAATCTCGCATCTCAAGATAGTATGTGCTGCACTTAATATTTATCGCATCGCAGTGCGATCGCATGCAATATATCGCACTGCGATGCGCAATGGGCACTCGCCGGGAGCGGCCAGACGCTGCTCCCACTCGGCGGTGACGTGCCCATCATGTGATTACCATGCGGTCTATCGCATGATCGCATGGTAATCAATTTGACAGTACTGAACTGCCGGTGCGATGCCCCGCGATGTCGCGTCGCAGGACATCGCACAAGTGTATGGGCACCATTAGATGGAGATAAAGTCAACGGAGATAAAGTACCAGCCAATCCGATTCTAACTGACATGTCGCAGGCTGGGTTTGAAAAATGACAGTTAGGAGCTGATTGGCTGGTACTTTATCTCTGTTGACTTTATCTCCGTCCAAGGCTTAGTAAATAGACCCCTAAGCCTTGAAAAGTGATAAAATGGAGAGAGATAAAGTACCAGCCAATCAGTTCCTTACTGCTATGTTACAGGCTGTGTTTGAAAAATGACAGTTAGGAGCTGGTTGGTTGGTATTAATCACCATGCAATTTATCATTTTTCAAGGCTTAGGGGCTAGATGCATTATCGCTTGGAGAGTGCTAAAAATAGAAAGAGAAAAGGCACCAGCCAATCAGCTCCTAACTACCATGTCACAGGCCCTGTTTGAAAAATGACAGTTAGGAGCTGGTTGTCTTGTAGTTTATCACTTTTCATTTTATCACTCTCCAAGCGATGATGCATCTAGCCAGTGTGAACCCACCAACTGAGTCAGAACATTTTTGCAAAACAAGTCTGCCAAGCTGTCCCTATCTGCCTCTGACAGTAGAGGTGTGAAATACGGCTTGGTGGATATACAGCATACCTCCCAACTGTCCCACTTTCAGCAGGACAGTCTTTCAGCAGGACTTTCAACAGGACAGTTCTCTGAGACCGTCCTGCTGTCCCACCTGCGGCCCGCAGTGTCCCGCGGTGGTGATGGTGGGGGAGTTTGTGAGAGCACACACCACTGCCCTGCTATGCAGAGCAGCAGGTAAGTAGCAGGTGAACAGTTGCCATGCACATGTGCACAGCATCTATGCATGGTACAGGGAGAGCCTGGAGGCAGCCCAGCAGCTCAGAGAGTAATGCAAATGGGGGGCGCCACAAGGCTCCATTCACTTTCGCATAGGTTCCGACCCCTTTTCAGACACATGCGCCTTCAACATGCACAGAGGCAGTGCCGTAACTAGACATTTTAGTGCTACGTGCAAGAAACAGCATGCCCCCCAAAAAAATATTTAAAATAGGGCCAGTGCGTGCGCGTCAAAAATATAGGGGCATGGCCACAAATAGTACCAATTCATATTACGATGCACAGTAGTCTCCATTATTCAAATTATGTTGTACAGTAGCACCATATACACACACATTACACCAGGTAGAGCCCCTTTTACACATTACGGCATGTAGAGCCCCCTTTTACACATTACGGCAGGTAGAGCCCCCTTTTACACATTACGGCAGGTAGAGCCCCCTTTTACACATTACGGCAGGCAGAGACCTCCTTTTTACTCATTACGCCTGGTAGAGTCCCCATTTACACATTACGGCAGGAAGAGTCCCTTTTTACACATTACGGCTGTAAAGTCCCCTTTTACACATTACAATACACCAATACACATATAGATACACCAATATACATTTAAATGGGTCGACCCATTTAAATGTGGGTCGACCCCACATACGGTCGACCACTATCGGTCGACAGTAACTAAGTCGATGCCCAAAATAGGTTGACACAAGCATTAGGTCGACGTGAACAAGGTCGACATGTCAAAGGTCGACATGAGTTGTTATTTTTGGTGCCGTCTTCTTCGTAAAGTGACCAGCAACCCCAATTAGTGCACTGTGTCCCCTCGCATGGCTCACTTCGCTCGAAATGCTTCGGGCAAGGTGCCTCACTCTACTACCGCTGCACTCGGCACAGGTTACCATTACCAATTGTAGTCCACGTGGAAGGTAAAGTATAAAAAAAGTTTAAAAAAAAAATTGTGAAAAACTTATGTCGACCTTTTGTCATGTCGACCTAGTACATGTTCACCTAGTGATCATGTCGACCTAATGCATGTTGACCAATAGTGACCCAATGACTGTCAATCTGGGTGTGGTCGACCTAGAGATCGGATACCCATTTAAATTAGAGATGAGCGGGTTCGGTTCTCTGAGAACCGAACCCTACCGAACTTCATGTGTTAAACACGGGTCCGAGCCAGGCTCGGTTGTTCCCGCCTGACTCGGAAAACCCGAACGAGGCAAAACATCATCATCCCGCTGTCGGATTCTCTCGAGATTCGGATTCCATATAAAGAGCCGCGCGTCGCCGCCATTTTCACTCGTGCATTGTAGAGGGTACAGAGAGGACGTGGCTACGTTCTCTCAGTGTCAAATCTCAGTATCAGTGCTCAGTATTAGTGCTTATTGCTGCTCAGTAATACTAGTACAGTGTCTCTCTTGTGCTGCATCTTGCTGCTGTAGGGTGCTCTGGTAGTAGTGTCCTGTGACTGCATTGGTCATCATCATTCCAGTCACAGCGGTATCTGGGGGGGGGGGGGGTGACAATTCCAGAGTGCTTTTGTGCTGCTCAGTAAGACTAGTACAGTGTCTCTCTTGTGCTGCATCTTGCTGCTGTAGGGTGCTGTGGTAGTAGTGTCCTGTGTCTGTGTATCGTTCGTCATCATTCCAGTCACAGTGGTATCTGGGGGGTGACAATTCCAGAGGGCTTTTGTGCTGCTCACTAATACTAGTACAGTGTCTTGTGCTGCATCGTGCTGATCAGTGTCAGTTCTCCGTAGTATCATCAGTGCTCAGTATCATCAGTGCTCAGTATCATCAGTGCTCAGTATCACTGCTCATTGTCTAGCGATGCTCAGTAATACTACATTACTAATACTAGTACAGTGCCTTGTGCTAATCGTGCTGCTCAGTGTCAGTGCTCCGTAGTATCACCAGTGCTCCATAGTATCATCAGTGCTCAGTATCACTGCTCATTGTCTTGTGGTGCTAAGTAATACTACATTACTAATACTAGTACAGTGTCTTGTGCTAATCGTGCTGCTCAGTGTCAGTTCTCCGTAGTATCATCAGTGCTCAGTATCACTCTTCATTGTCTTGTGGTGCTCAGTAATACTACATTACTAATACTAGTACAGTGTTTTGTGCTGCATCTTGCTGCTGTAGGGTGCTGTGGTAGTGTCCTGTCACTGTGCATAGATCATCATCATTCCAGTCACAGTGGTATCTGGTATCTATATAGTGGTATCTAACTCCAGACATTACTGGCGTCTAATTCCAGATATATTACTGGCATATAATTCCACACATTAAAAAGTGGAGAACAAAAATTTGGAGGGTAAAATAGGGAAAGATAAAGATCCACTTCCACCTAGTCCTGAAGCTGCTGCCACTAGTCATGGCAGAGACGATGAAATGCCATCAACGTTGTCTGCCAAGGCCGATGCCCATTGTGATAGTAGAGGGCATGTAAAATCCAAAAAGCCAAAGTTCAGTAAAAAGACCCCAAAAAATAAATTTAAATGGTCTGAGGAGGAATGTAAACTTGCCAATATGCCATTTATGACACGGAGTGGCAAGGAATGGCTGAGGACCTGGCCTATGTTCATGACTAGTGGTTCAGCTTCATATGACGATGGAAGCCCTCATCCTCCCACTAGAAAAATTAAAAGAGTTAAGACGGAAAGAGCACAGAAAAGAACTGTGCATTCTGAGATGGTATCACAAATCCCCAAGGAGAGTCCAAGTGTGTCGGCGGGTGCGAGGTCTGACCTTCCCAACACTAGACGGAAAGAGGTGGCACCTTCCACCATTTGCACGCCCCCTGCAAGTGCTGGAAGTAGCACCCACAGTCCAGTTCCTGATATTCAAATTGAAGATGTCACTGTTGAAGTACACCAGGATGAGGATATGGGTGTAGCTGGCGCTGAGGAGGAAGTTGACGATGAGGATTCTGATGGTGATATGGTTTGTTTAAGTCAGTGTCAAAGTCAGAAAAATATCACGATGCACACTGCCATATTTGCACCTCATACAGGTCCGCGCTGCGCATGCGTGCGCTCTCCCGTGCGTGCGCATACTCGCTGTTGCGGGCACCCGCGGGCGCGCGGTATGTGCATTTACGGTAGAGTTCATGTGTTCGTAGCGTGCGACTCAATCGTTACATATTTCCACTATATAATGTATTTTGTAGATCATGGTCCCTTTGATAGATTCTGAAAGTTTGGTTAATGTAGCATGTTCATGGACAGAGAAATCCCTCTTTGTTTGATACGAAGGGTCAGACAGGAGTAATACTGTGGTGTTTAGTATCCATCGGAAGAGTATTTAATTAGCAATATTCCGGTGTTGGTTTGAAGCGGATTAATCGCTCGTGCGAATAGTTATGGACATAAGAAGTTTATGTCCATTTACTATTATTTGCACTTACTTATCCATGCGGCGGGAAACCTAGTTTCCCACCCACCTGAGCAGTTGGAAATCGTCACAGCCCACCTGTATGAATCAACCTATGACCTTTTGTTATAATACGAGGAGGAATTCCTGTGTCCAATGAACAATGAGATTGTAGGGACCATTGAATTGTATTGTGTGTGGGGCATAAATAGACAAGCCGATCACATCCAGCTCTCACTCTTCAACGGTTCTCATTGCTGAAAATCGGGAGCTGGATGTCCAGAGGCGCATGCGATCGTTCCCCTTGTGCGTAAGTTTTCTCCGCGATCATATTGTCTTTCTTGTTGTTATGGGCCATATCTCTCTCTCTCTCTCTTCTCTTTCTCTCGTATTCTCTTAAACGTAATAGTATTGTATTGTATTTCATGTGTAGTTACCTGGTTAGTTAGTCTATGTTATATTGTAGTGTGTGACTTGTATTGTATTATTCTTTTTGCAAGTATAACATTCATATAAGGCGTTAGACCCTAAGCACGGTATCTGTGTATTTCTTATAGTGTTAAGTATTCACAGAGCGTCGGTGACGCTCAAACAGTTTTTAAGTTAATAAGGTTACACTGTGTTGCATCTACACCCTATCTCTACACTAAGGTTTTACTGCATATTACATTGTTTATGGTTTAGATATAAAGGTTTAACATTGTGAGCGTCTGCGCCGCTGGTGATCTCCTCGTGGTCCCGAGCGTCCGCCACGCTATAGCGAACCATTACGTTAGTCAGCAGCCAATAGTGTGCCTGCCTGTGATCTCTTGGCCGTGAGCGAACGTGACGCTTGAGCGTCTCGACCTCGGCTAAGCGATTGCTACGCAACGTGCGTACCCTTACGGTACTCCATACGTCAATAGCGTACAGTGTTCTTAGGCCTCTTAAAGGGTTTTAAATAAGATAAATATTTAGCTTTATCAATTGGCGGCTCGTCCTGTCCTTCACATATCTCTGCTAGGTAATTTCAGCAGACATTATCCAGCAGCAAAGGGCGGGAGGTCATATTCCTCGTAGTGCTGTTTGGATAAGCGTCTGCTTCGCTTAGTAAAGGGTGCTGAAGGAATCCGGAACCGGAGGTAAGAACAAAACGCTAGTGTCTTTTAAAACTGTTTATTTCTGTCTTGCGTACGCACGCACGCACATATCTGCATTTCTTTTTCATTCGTGTATTTTCATATCGCTCTCCTGTTTGCCATTTTATAATTGATAAAAAGTGCTAAGAGAGATTTGTCGCTATTTCATAGTTAAAGTGTAAATGTAATATATAAAGGGATAAAGTGTAAAGCCCACACGCAACTCTACCTAATGTATAAGGAGAGATTGGTGTGTTGCGCGGTAGACGATCGAGGATCATCTACATTGATAAAACGTGTTAGTTGTGTTACGGTGGATATTTGCTTTGCGTACACGTGTCTCTAACAAAGGGTGAGACTCGCGTACGCAACTCAAAGGCCGACACACGCAGCGTAAATTACGCAACGGAGCGTCCGGGTACGCCCACGTAACTCAAATCACACGATAGTGTTATTGCAACAGGCGGAAAGGTGGCAACGTGGTAAGTAGCGCAAGTCTATTTTAGTGTCCGAAATTTAGATTAACAGATCCTTCTCCAAATTCACAACACATCTGGTCTAAAGAAAATTTCTGCGCAGAAATAGAAATAGAAACAAAAGTGTACATGTGGTGAGTGAGTGTTTTGTATATATAAGTTTATACAATTTTCCAGGTTGAACCACAAGAAGTCGAGTTCTCGCAGAGGTACATACATGTAAGTGACGTGCATGGTGGCTAGGGAGGCATCTCTGGTTAAACATAAAATTTGAGCAGTAGAGTATAGTAGACCAGGAGGTCATACTACAGACCAGGAGGTCCAGGTACAGCAGACTAAGAAGTCTGCCATAAATAAGAGAAAAGGGCACAACCCAGGGGGTTGGTGCAAAACCCATATAGGCCAATAAAGCTCTGGCTGAAGGAATTCGCAGCCGAAATTTTCGATTCCACTGGTCGCTCAGCACATAAGATTAGTTGCTTATGTGCTGAACGATTGTACCGCACGTAATTGTGTACATTAGTTAATCTGACCAGTACCATTTGTGTACGAACCCGGTCATAAAACTATTTGTACACTCTGATGTGATTTGTGTAATTTTTTATTTTCTGAAGGGAAGTTCGCTGGTCACTCAGGAATTGTCCAACAACCAATAGTTACTGGAAAGAGTAAGTGTTCTGCGGATATCCCTCGCATGTTCCAGTAAATAGAGGTTCATAGGGGCCCTGGGTCGAGTACGCCAGCGCTAAGGCAGTGTGTAGGTCGTATTGGTCGGCGTGGGCGAGTGAGTGGGGTACTCGGTAAACCGCCACCGTCAGCCTATCGTGAACATTTTGTTTTTTGTAAGGGTTCGCTGAAGACCCTGATTGAAGGTCAGAGGTGGTGAAAGCAACGCCTGCAAGTTGTGGGGGCCAATTGTTCAGGAAGGGGGCGATCAACCTCGGTTCGGGTTGATTCAGTAAACCGACCAGTCGGGTCGGCAAGGTACGTAATGTGTGAAAAATATGGTTCACATACAGAGGTTTTATGTGATGAATGGGAGAGAATGACAGTGCATGACGGGGAGAAATTCCCAAGAGTAGGTAGCTTTAGCCCAGAAGTGTTGCAAAATTTAAGGAGGAGGATATGTCTCATTAAATCAACAAAGAGACGAATCCAACATTATGATTATTTGCAGTTATGGCAACAGGAGGGTGAAATACAGAGAGGATTGGCTCTGGCGGCGGGATCTAATCCTATCAAGAAATTGATAGCGACGGCCCCTCCGCCACCATACATATCAGGAGAGAAATTGGTTGCGGAGAATGACGCATTAGGGTGTAACAAACAGGCACTTAGCAACTGTATAAATGTTAAGGATAATGTTAATAAGTTAACCAATGCAAGTATTAACCCGTGCAAGTTGTACCCTGTTTTGAACTTTCCCCAGGAGTGTGATCAAGAGGACGAATCGGCAACAATATCGGCGCTCTCTCTAGCAGCCACCATAGCAGAGACAACAGTAGGCACGGCTCCACCCACGAGATTAGTAACAAAAGCCCCTAGCGGAGGGATAGGTGAGGTCGTATCTACAGGTAAGTACGGCACCATACACTACGCTGAAACCATTTCACCACAGGCTGTAGAACCTACACAGAGTGATGTTAGTAGACTTAATCCTGTTAGGGTAATAGCAGTGCCAAATGGGAAAACTGACACGACAGGAATCACACCTGTTAGGAACATTGCCATGTACAGCCCATTCTCCCGAATGGAATTAAGAACCATAGTGTCTGAATTCCCTGACCCTAGGAAAGACTTAGTTGCTAGCCAGAAATACATCAGAGACCTAGGGAACACTTTAGAGCCCAATAACAAAGACTGGCAGGTATTGCTGAGGGCATGTTTACCCTCCAATGTCGACGCAGCTCAATTTTTAGCTGACTGTGGATTAGATCAGGATGTACCTCTTACAGATGTGTACAACAAAGATAACGTAAAAAGAATAAGTTTACAGTTAAAGGAGTATTTTCCAGCGGTAGTTAAGTGGAACAAGATTTTCTCCATTAGACAGAAAGAGTCAGAAACTGCTGCAGAATATTTTCACAGGGCATTACTAGAAATGGCAAAATACACAGGTATAGAGGACATTAAAACAAACATAAACCATCGAGAAGTAGCAGTATCTGTACTAATGGATGGTTTAAAAGAGACATTAAAGACAAGGGTACAGACCACGCAACCATGTTGGCGAGGTCTGTCGGTGGCTACTTTGAGAGAGGCTGCAATTGATCACGACCGGAATATCACCCGACACAGGGAGTCACAAGGTGATAAGTTAATGTCCGTAAGTATACAGGCCCTGACCACAAGGCAGCCTTTGTATAAATCACCAAACCCTGTGGGTAAGTCAAATGTGGTAACTTGTTTTTCTTGTCATAGACAGGGACACATGGCACGAGACTGTAGAGTGAAAAATTCACAAAACTCATATCAACCCCCTAGACAACGACACGACACACGACATTGGGAGCAGGGTCCGCAGAAACGGAGTTATGAGCCACATGCAGGGGAAACAAAAAGATACCCCCCCGAACAGAGACTGGCAAACTCCTGGCAGTTCCCATTTAACCCCTTCACAAGTAGTTGCTGCCAGCGGGATTCAGGGAGGTCACCATACCCAATTGGGGTGTGGCCATACCTGTAATCTGCAGCCAGTAAAATTGATTGCAAGTCTTGGGAGTGAACCTGAAATTGCAATCAATGTAGCTGGTAAATCATTAAACTTTCTTGTAGACACAGGGGCGGCCAAATCAGTGATAAATTCGACAGTGGGCATGAGAACCACTGGTAAGACAATTCCAGCCATGGGAGTAACAGGAGTAGTCCAGCACTACCCTGTTAGCAAACCAGCCGAGATTACAGTAGGGCCTTTACATACCAAGCATTCCTTTTTGCTGGCTGCATCGGCACCGACTAATCTCCTGGGAAGAGACTTATTGTGTAAAATGGGGTGCGTCATCTATTGTACTCCTGAAGGTGTATTCTTGGACATACCTGAGAATCACGCTCAGGAAGTGCAAGACATGTTAGACTCCCCATCAAAATTAATGTCACATACCATTATGACAAATAGGACTCCATCCCAAGTAGAAGAAATGACATCCCAGATACCAGAGTCACTTTGGACTAAAGACGGACAAGACACTGGATTGATGGCAAACGTAGCTCCAGTAGTTGTACAAGTAAAAGATGGTAGGATAGCTCCAAAAATCCCACAGTACCCTCTGAAGCCAGAGGTGGAGTTAGGAGTTTACCCAGTAATAGAGCGCTTGCTACAACAGGGCATTCTGGTAAGGACGTCCAGCACTGCCAATAGTCCCATCTTCCCTGTGAAAAAGAGTGGGGGGAGGGGTTACCGGCTAGTGCAGGATCTAAGGGGGATTAACAAAATAGTTGAGAGTCAGTTCCCCGTAGTGCCAAATCCAGCTGTCATCCTTATGCAAATCCCTCCCACTGCGAACTTTTTCACTGTTATTGACCTCTGCTCCGCTTTCTTTTCGGTACCTTTGCACCCTGACAGCCAATACTTGTTTGCATTCACATACAGAGGAGTCCAATACACATGGACTCGATTACCACAAGGTTTCATAGACAGTCTAAGTATATTTTCCCAGGCTTTGCATGATTGTTTACAGTCTTTCCAACCAGAGAGTGGATCAGTATTAATACAGTACGTGGATGATTTACTACTGTGTTCTGATTCATTGGAAGCATCCCTGAAGGATACGAAACAGCTCCTGTTTCATCTTTCAGACACAGGACACAAGGTTTCCAAAGACAAGTTGCAATTATGCCAAACTAGGGTAAAATATTTGGGACACTGTCTAACACAAGGACTGAGACACCTGACCGCTGATAGAATTCAAGCAATTAGAGACATGACTCTGCCACAAACCCAGCAACAGATCAGAACATTTTTAGGAATGTGTGGGTATTGCCGTAACTGGATCCCAGGGTTTTCCATTCTAGCGTTATCTTTGCAGGAGATGGTCTCCTCAAACAAACCTGATCGGATTTCGCATACAGACGAGTCCGAGATGGCATTTGAGAGACTTAAACAGTGCCTAACGCAGGCACCAGCATTAGGTATGCCAGACTATGGGAAACCCTTTGAGCTGTACGGAACAGAAAGTGCTGGTTGCGCGGCAGGCGTCTTAACCCAAAAGCACGGTGATGCCAGCAGGCCAGTAGCATACTACAGCGCTCAGCTAGACACGGTAGCGCGATCCCTCCCCACATGCTTGCGAAGCGTTGTTGCGATAGCATTGCTAGTAACGAAAAGCGAAGATGTAGTGCTAGGTCACAACCTCACAATTCATACACCACATGCAGTGTCAGCCTTGCTAAATTCTGCCCAAACCAGGCACGTCTCATCAGCGCGGTTTACAAGATGGGAATTGGCACTAATGGCCCCCGTAAACATCACCATAAGGAGATGCAGTGCATTAAATCCTGCAACATATCTCCCAGGTGTGCCTGGACAGGCACAAAGGGTGGAGGATGAGAGTGGTGGGGAAGGAGAATTTAACACAAAGGAGGACACACATGATTGTATGTAATATTTGACCCAAAATTTTACCGCAAGGCCTGACATCAGTGACAACCCACTGGAAGATGTAGATCTAACTTTCTACACGGACGGTAGTTGTCACAGACAGTCAGACTCGGGAGACTTGTGTACCGGATACGCAGTCGTAGATGACCAAGGCACCATAGAAGCGGAACCGCTAGGCCCACCTCACTCAGCCCAGGTTGCTGAACTGGTCGCCCTAACCAGAGCATGTGAATTGGCTAAGGGCAAATCAGCCAATATCTACACCGACTCTAGATACGCATTCGGGGTAGTCCATGATTTCGGAGCCCAATGGCGCCTCAGAAATTTCATGACGGCAGCTGGTACACCGGTAGCGCATGCAGCTCACATCAAAAGGCTTCTAACAGCGATACAGGAACCCGACAGAGTGGCTGTTATCAAGTGTAAAGCACACACATATAGCCAAGACCCAGTATCACTTGGTAACAGCCGAGCAGACGAAGCAGCTAAGTTAGCAGCTGGGACCCCCAGACAGACAGACACCACACAACTGATGGTATTTAATACCATCAACACACAGAAGTTGTGTGAGATGCAAAATTTGTGTTCCACACAGGAAAAGGCAGTCTGGAAGGCAAAGGGATATGGCCAGGAGTCCTCAGGACTCTGGACGGATGGACAAGGTAAACCGGTGGCCCCCAGAGCATATCTTCCATGTTTAGCTGAGGCAGCTCACGGGCTGACTCATCTGGGCAAGGAAGGAATGTGCAAGTTGATAAGAGCATATTGGTGCGCCCCAGGATTTTCATCTCATGCAAGTAAGAGAGCAATGTCATGCCTTACATGCTTGAGAAAGAATATCGGAAAGGCAATACCAACAGAACCATCTCATATCCCACCTACAGGCGGTCCTTTTCAGGTAATACAGATTGACTTTATTCAATTACCCCCTTGTCGAAATTTGAAATATGTACTTGTTTGTATAGATGTATTCTCAAATTGGGTCGAAGCATTTCCTGCGGCCACAAATACCGCTATGTTTACTGCTAAGAAAATTGTGCAGGAATTTGTATGTAGATATGGTATCCCTAGAATAATTGAAAGTGATAGGGGTACCCATTTTACAGGTGATGTCTTTCAAGGAATGTGTAAGTTGATGGGAATTGATAGCAAGCTGCACACTCCATACCGTCCACAGGCGAGTGCGAAGGTGGAAAGAGTGAACAGCACTATTAAAAATAAACTGAGCAAAGTTATGGCAGAGACAGGATTGACATGGCCAGAAGCTCTACCCATTGTACTGTACAGCATCAGAACCACTCCCAGGTCCCCTCTTAATCTGTCTCCCTTTGAAATCTTGTTTGGTCGACAACCGCATGTTATGATTAACCCTCAGGATGATTTGAAGTGTAACAATGAAGTGACTGTAAAGTACTTGATTAACATGAGAAAACAGCTAAGGAATCAAAATGATAATTTAAAGTTGGTGATTCCTGATTTACCAGATAGTAATTGTCATGACATTGAACCTGGGGATTATGTAATGATACGGAATTTTCTACGCTCAGGTTGCCTTATTGACAGATGGGAAGGACCATACCAAGTCTTATTGACTAGCACTACAGCATTGAAAGTTGCCGAGAGAGAGACTTGGGTTCATTCGTCCCATTGTAAGAAGGTTGCTGATCCAGAGAGGTCCCGTGATAAGGAACAGACGGTAGAGGAAGTTGTATCACTGGAGTGTCTGTTCCAGGAGGACTGAGGCGGCACCTGAGCATTGAGAATCACAAGATCAAAAGCAGTTGTCGATTCCCTGTTCCCTTTTATTGTTTTTCTCCACTTCCCATCCCCCCTCCCTCAAATTATTTTTCCCCCTTCTCATTCTTCTTCGTTTCCTCCTATAAGATGGACTTGCCCCAAGAGACTGTGATCCGGATTTTCCTGTTGACCATGATGTTGACCAGAGCAGTCTGTTCCGGCGAGAGTACCACGGAGGTCGAGAGAGGTTCTGGAATGGGTTCTGATGACAGAGAAGGAGGCGTAGTTTTCCGAGAACAACATAATCAACAAGCAAAGGCGAGTATCAGAAAACGATCCGATAGCATTGACCATAGAAGGAATTGTGAAGGATTGTTAGCTGAAGAAAACTGTATCTGTAGGCTCTGTGACAATGTAGTTGAGGATGGGTGCATCAAGAAATGCCAATCCAGTTTTAATATCCACATGGACCGGCATCCCTTGAGTGACTATCACTCCTTAGTGGGTAGTGTGCTAAATCAAACAGATTGTTGGGTATGCTCTCAAGTACCTCAAGGTCATAGCAAATCAGGACTAGTACCATTTCCTTTAACGATAGGGGAGGTACTTGAGCTAAGTGGTGGGAGGCCGGTGGACAGGAGGTTTAATATCTCCAGTCCTCCTAGTTTGAAGCTCCACCAATATCATGTGGATAGATCCCTCATATGTTTTAACATTTCCAATCCCCGAAAGCCGGGAAATTGGGAAGTGTCATGGAGTAACCAAACCATGACCTTTTCATATAGAGCAGATAGAATGCCGACAGATACAGAGCTTATACGCCACATAGCCAGTAGAGGAAAATCTTTCCGATATAGGTATACCCTAGGAAATAAGATTACGAGAGTTGGAGAGGTATCACCAGGATACTGTGCACATATCGTACAAGCTGATACGTGTACTAGACAGATGGGAGAATTAGGGTTAGGAGATTTCACATGGAAAATGTGTAATATGGTTATGTCCTACTCCGTCCCATATGTTCTCCCCGATGATGCATATTTCATATGCGGGAGGAAGGCGTATAAGTGGCTTGCCCCAAACTCTGAAGGATTGTGTTATATTGGAAAAGTATTGCCTGAAGTAATGACTGTATCACATGCCAAAATGAAAGATATACACCGTGTTGCCCAAGCTCCTTATACTCACACCCATTACGAGCACGTAGTTAAACGGCACCTGATAGAAAGAACAGAGCATCCGGCCTCTGACATGATCCATGAATCCACCGGGATTCAGTTTCTAATCGCGTTAGACATCACTCGCACCGCCAGAGGAGTGCTGAATTATAAATACATATCTGCGCTCGCAAATTTGTTAGACAATATCACAGAAATGTATGATGACACGTTTAGGTATACTGGAAGAGAACTTCAAGCTTATAAAACAGAACTGGTTCAGCATAGAATGATTCTCAATTATCTCACGGCAGTGACAGGTGGATATTGTGTCACACTGGCAACACAGTACGGCGTGAAATGTTGCACATATATTACAAATAGTACCGAGGACCCGGTCGAGGTCATAGACCAAAAGATGGACGATATTCTCCAATTGAAGTGGGAATTTCGCAGGAGACACAATCTCACTCTTGCTGCTGTAGGTAATGAGCTGACTGGTTGGGTGTCATGGTTGAACCCGCGAAATTGGTTCTCCGGTTTAGGAGAATGGGCTCAAGGAGTCATAATGGATGTAGGGAAGTTTCTCCTATGTATCTTAGGTGTTATCATAACGATTGGCTTGATATTTAGATGCGGTCAGGCTTTAACGAAGTGTAAACGAAGTACCAGGGTGATGAGTTTAAGGAGTGAGGAAATTGTAATTCCAATGGATTTGATTTATGACCCAAATGTAGAAACAATGATGTGATGAAAATGCGATTTCTACGGTCCGTTTCTTTCACCTGTTTTTCCGTTTTCTCCAAGGTAAAAAGACCCACTTGGACGAGGAATTTGATGATCCTGTATACAGACAACTGATGGATTAAAGAAGAAGTTTTGACAACCTTATACACAGATATTTGATGAACTTTGCCATAGACCCCCAGTTTCCCTAGAAATTTTAAAATTACGCTAGCCCAACACTTTTGTAAGTCTATGGACATTGACAAAGCTTTTTGCCCACACGCCTTTTGGCAAAAGCACAAAGAAGACTGCATTCAACAGACACCGAACAAGACTTCAACCGACAAATGTTCATTTACCTGACATAGAATACCACTGCATTTACCGTAATTATGTCTTTTCTTCATCTCTACAACCTTCAGGTAATTACACACATAGTCGATAGGGAATACAGGCACAGATATCAGCAATCACATATTCCCCCATTCATGTATCATCAACTAAAATGTGCTCCCCATTTTGTTACAACCACAGCCGAAAAGAGCTCGGTAAAGTTTGACAGCCCATCCACAGACCCGTACCACGGGATAAGAAGGAATTCAAATGTATACTTCGCAATGCCTCGAAGCTTGATTTAAAACACGTACGGCACGATGATACATGACCCCCAAACACGGATTCATACACACATGCTTCTGCTATCTCACTAGGTCATACCCTTTTCCTACCTTCTCCTCTCCTCCCCTACCCAACCATGTAAATGTATTAACCCCTGACATATATTTTTCTCTTTTTGAAATGTTTTAGGAAGTGGCAGTTATTGTTGACTGCCAAAGGGTGGACTGTCAAAGTCAGAAAAATATCACGATGCACACTGCCATATTTGCACCTCATACAGGTCTGCGCTGCGCATGCGTGCGCTCTCCCGTGCATGCGCATACTCGCTGTTGCGGGCACCCGCGGGCGCGCGGTATGTGCATTTACGGTAGAGTTCATGTGTTCGTAGCGTGCGACTCTATCGTTACATATTTCCACTATATAATGTATTTTGTAGATCATGGTCCCTTTGATAGATTCTGAAAGTTTGGTTAATGTAGCATGTTCATGGACAGAGAAATCCCTCTTTGTTTGATACGAAGGGTCAGACAGGAGTAATACTGTGGTGTTTAGTATCCATCGGAAGAGTATTTAATTAGCAATATTCCGGTGTTGGTTTGAAGCGGATTAATCGCTCGTGCGAATAGTTATGGACATAAGAAGTTTATGTCCATTTACTATTATTTGCACTTACTTATCCATGCGGCGGGAAACCTAGTTTCCCACCCACCTGAGCAGTTGGAAATCGTCACAGCCCACCTGTATGAATCAACCTATGACCTTTTGTTATAATGCGAGGAGGAATTCCTGTGTCCAATGAACAATGAGATTGTAGGGACCATTGAATTGTATTGTGTGTGGGGCATAAATAGACAAGCCGATCACATCCAGCTCTCACTCTTCAACGGTTCTCATTGCTGAAAATCGGGAGCTGGATGTCCAGAGGCGCATGCGATCGTTCCCCTTGTGCGTAAGTTTTCTCCGCGATCATATTGTCTTTCTTGTTGTTATGGGCCATATCTCTCTCTCTCTCTTCTCTTTCTCTCGTATTCTCTTAAACGTAATAGTATTGTATTGTATTTCATGTGTAGTTACCTGGTTAGTTAGTCTATGTTATATTGTAGTGTGTGACTTGTATTGTATTATTCTTTTTGCAAGTATAACATTCATATAAGGCGTTAGACCCTAAGCACGGTATCTGTGTATTTCTTATAGTGTTAAGTATTCACAGAGCGTCGGTGACGCTCAAACAGTTTTTAAGTTAATAAGGTTACACTGTGTTGCATCTACACCCTATCTCTACACTAAGGTTTTACTGCATATTACATTGTTTATGGTTTAGATATAAAGGTTTAACATTGTGAGCGTCTGCGCCGCTGGTGATCTCCTCGTGGTCCCGAGCGTCCGCCACGCTATAGCGAACCATTACGTTAGTCAGCAGCCAATAGTGTGCCTGCCTGTGATCTCTTGGCCGTGAGCGAACGTGACGCTTGAGCGTCTCGACCTCGGCTAAGCGATTGCTACGCAACGTGCGTACCCTTACGGTACTCCATACGTCAATAGCGTACAGTGTTCTTAGGCCTCTTAAAGGGTTTTAAATAAGATAAATATTTAGCTTTATCATCAGGCACCGGGGGAGACACCTGTTGTCCGTGGAATGGAGAAGCCCATTGTGATGCCTGGGCAAACTACCAAATAAGCCACCTCTTCGGTGTAGAATTATTTCTCCACAAATCCGGACAACAGGTGTCAAGCCATCTGCTGCCTCTATCAATCTGTAATAAGTAGGGGTAAGGATGTTAACCACCTAGGAACATCCTCCCTTATACGTCACCTGCTGTGCATTCATCAGAAGTCAGTACACCACCAATTCCCTCAACGTCAACTTCCTTCTCAGGCAGGAACATCAGTAGTCCTGCAGGCCATGTCACTGTCAAGACTGAGGAGTCCTCTCCTAAGCGGGATACCTCCGGAGGGTGCTTGAGTGGTATGCCTGCTGTTGCTACCGCTGCTGTTGTTGCTGCTGGGAGTCGGAGGGGAAGTTGGTAGACCACTTGTACTACTTCCAGTAAGCAATTTACTGTCAAACAGTCTTTTGTGAGGAAGATGAAATATGACAGCAGTCATCCTTTTGCAAAGCGGATAACTGAGGCCTTGACAGCTATATTGGTGTTAGACGTGCGTCCAGTATCTGCCATTAGTTCAGTGGGACTTAGAGAATTGTTTGAGTTACTGTGTCCCCGGTATCAAATCCCATGTAGGTTCCACTTCTCTAGGCAGGCGATACCGAGAATGTACACAGACGTCAGAAAAGAGTCACCAGTGTCCTACAAAATGCGGTTGTATCCAGTGTCCACTTAACCACGGACATGTGGACAAGTGGTACAGGGCAGACTAAGGACTATATGACTGTAACAGCCCACTGGGTAGATGTATGGCCTGCTGCAGCAACAACAGCAGCGGCACCAGTAGCAGCATCTCGCAAACGCCAACTCATTCCTAGGCAGGCTACGCTATGTATCACCGCTTTCCGTAACAGGCATACAGCTGACAACCTCTTACGGAAACTGAGGAACATCATTGCAGAATGGCTTACCCCAATTGGACTCTCCTGGTGATTTGTGATATCGGACAACGCCATCAATATTGTACGTGCATTACATCTGGGCAAATTCCAGCACGTCCCATGTTTTGCACATACAATTAATTTGGTGGTGCAGAATTTTTTGAAAAATGACAGGGGTGTGCAGGAGATGCTGTCGGTGGCCCGAAAAATTGTGGGCCACTTTTGGCATTCAGCCAACGCGTGCCGAAGACTGGAGTGCCAGCAAACACTCCTGAACCTGCCCTGCCATCAACTGAAGCAAGAGGTGGAAATGAGGTGGAATTCAACACTCTAAATGCTTCAGAGGATAGAGGAGCAGTAAAAGGCCATTCAAGCCTATACATCCACCTACGATATAGGCAAAGGAGGGGGAATGCACCTGACTCAAGCACAGTGGAGAATGATTTCTGTCTTGTGCAAGGTTCTCCAACCCTTTATACTTGCCACACGTGAAGTCAGTTCAGACACTGCCAGCTTGAGTCACGTCATTCCCCTCATCAGGCTTTTGCAGAAGCAGCTGGATAAATTGAAGGAGGAGCTAAGATAGAGCGGTTCCGCAAAGTATGTGGGACTTGTGGATGGAGCACTTCATTTGCTTTGCCAGGATTCAAGGGTGGTCAATCTGTTGAAATCAGAGCACTACATTTTGGCCACCGTGCTCGATCCTAGGTTTAAAGCCTACGTTGTATCTCTCTTTCCGGCAGACACAAGTCTGCAGAGGTGCAAAGACCTGCTGCTGAGTAAATTGTCAACTCAAGCAGAATGTGACCTGTCAACAGCTCGTCCTTCAATTTCTCCCGCCACTGGGGCTGCAAGGAAAAGGATAAGATTTCCTAGCTCACCCACTGGCGGTGATGCAGGGCAGTCAGGAGCGAAAGATGACATCTGTTCCGGACTGAAGGACCTGCCAACGATTTCTGACATGTCTACTGTCACTGCATATGATTCTGTCACCATTGAAAGAATGGTGGAGGATTATATGAGTGACAGCATCCAAGTAGGCATGTCAGACAGTCCGTTTGTATACTGGCAGGAAAAATAGGCAATTTGGATGCCCTTGCACAAACTGGCTTTATTTTACCTAAGTTGCCACCCCTCCAGTGTGTACTCCGAAAGAGTGTTTAGTGCAGCCGGTAACCTTGCCAGCGATAGGCGTAGGAGGTTACTTCCACTAAATGTGGAGAAGATGATGTTCATCAAAATGAATTATAAATTCCTCCGGGAAGACCTTTACCAGCAATTGCCTCCAGAAAGTACACAGGGACTTATGATGGTGGATTCCAGTGGGGATAAATTAATACTCTGTGAGGAGGAGGATGTACACAGTAAAAGGGGAGAGGAATCAGAGGATGATGATGAGGTCGACATATTGCCTCTGTAGAGCCAGTTTGTTCAAGGAGAGATTGATGGCTTCTTTTTTGGTGGGGGCCCAAACAAACCAGTCATTTCAGCCACAGTCGTATGGCAGACCCTGTCACTGAAATGATTGGTTTGTTAAAGTGTGCATGTCCTGTTTATACAACATAAGGGTGGGTTGGAGGGCCCAAGGACAATTCTATCTTGCACCTCTTTTTCTTCTTTACATCATGTGCTGTTTAGTTTTTTTAAGTGCCATCCTGTCTGTAACTGTAGTGCCACTCCTAGATGGCCAGGTGTTTCTGCCGCACACTTGTGTCGCTTAGTTTAGTCATCCAGCTACCTCAATGCACCTCTTTTTCTTCTTTGCATCATGTGCTGTTTGGGGCCTATTTTTTAAATCTGCCATCCTCTCTGCCACTGCAGTGCCACTCCTAGATGGGCCAGGTGTTTGTGCCGCACACTTGTGTCGCTTAGCTTAGTCATACAGCCACCTCGGTGCAACCTTTTGGCCTAAAAACAATATTGTGAGGTGTTCAGAATAGACTGGAAATTAATGGAAATGAATGTTATTGAAGTTAATAATACCATAGGATCAAAATTACCTCGAAATTCTGTGATTTTAGCTGTTTTTATGTTTTTAAAAAAAAATAATCATCCAGATCCAAAACCATAACACGAAAGGGTGGTTTTGGCAAAACCAAGCCAAAACCAAAACAAAAAAGACTCCTGAGGAAGTCCCAAGGCATTGTGGGACGAAACGCGTTGACGCTATATTGGACATTCAGTGCACTGGTCCACTTCGATTGGATACACTTGGCTTTGGAAATTATCCACAGAAATCCCGCTGCCATACTATCACTAAACAGTACCTTCCCTGCATTGCCGCTGGCTAGCTATTCACCCGCCTGTCAGCTCGTCAGCTGAACATCACCACGCTACGTCACACCGACAGCAGGAGTCTTGCGGGCAACACTCACGGACCCTCGAATTACACCACCCGGGGCGGTGACGGCCTCACCACCGGGAGAGGGGAGACGGCAATACTATCTCAGCGGGAGAGACCGGTGAGTCCCTCGACTTTCATCCGTTTCATGGACATACGCTACACCACGCCCGGGGCGGTGATAGCCTCACCACCGGGAAAGGAGGGACGATTTCTTTCATATATGTGAAAGCTACAGGCGGTAAATATAAAATCTTCAGCCCATTTTGAACTACTTATCGTGGCCGGGACGCCGGCATTTAAAGCCAATAGTTATACTTCTGTGGATCGTGCAAAGGATATTGCAACTATTGATGCACATTGTCTCTAAAAAAGGACACTTAAGTGTCTATTTAATAACACTGTAGCATATCCATTAGAGCTGTTACAACAGTTATTTATGTACTCTGGAATGTTCTATATACATTAACTACTTGATGCTTTCTCTTATATATATATATATATATATGCTTTATTTTTATTTTTACTTTGTGGATTATTTGGTATAAAATAAAAGGTATTTTATTATATTATATATAGACAGTCTCCCGACCTCATTTCTGATAACTCCACAGCTATTTTTTCAAACTTTAATTTTTACTTTTCTATATACACATTTATATTTACATATTTTATAGCGCGATGTTTTTTAGATTTTTTTCCATCTATGGTTGGCACTGCAGTCCCACTGCACTAATGGTGGATACCGGATGCACGTCTAACACCAGCATAGGTGTTATGGCCTCAGTAATTGGCTTTGCAACAGGTTATATATATATATATATATATATATACGGCAGTATCACTGGACTGGACTTATATGCCAGTACCACTTTAATTATAAGGCAGGATCACTGGACTTATACGGCAGGGTGGTCTTCAGTATGCCGAATGTCGGGATCCCGGCGCACATTATACCAGCGCCTGGAATCCCGACATCCGGCATACCGACAGCTCTTCTCCCTCGTGGGGGTCCACGACCCCCCTGGAGGGAGAATAAAATAGTGTGGCGCGCGTAGCGCGCCCCTGTGCCCGCAAGGGGCTCCTTAACGCTCACCACGCTGTCGGTATGCCGGCGGTCGGGCTCCCGGCGCCTGTATGCTGGTCGCCGGAAGCCCGAGCGCCGGCATACCGTACTACACCCGTAAGGCAGGATCACTGCATTTATATGGCAGGATCACTGTAATTATATGCCAGTACCACTGTAATTATACGTCAGGATTACTGGAATTATACGGCATGATCACAGGAATTAAATGGCAAAATCACTGGAATTATACATCCAAATCAGTGGAATTAAATGGCAAAATCAATGGAATTATACGTCCAAATCACTGGAATTAAATGGCAAAATCACTGGGATTAGATGGCAAAATCACTGGAATTATACGTCTAAATCACTGGAATTAAATGGCAAAATCTCGGTATCGCCTGCCTAGTAAAGTGAAATCTAGATGGGATTTGGTACCCGGGACACAATACCTCCATCAATTGTTTAAATCCCACTGCACTAATGGCGGATACCGGACGTACGTCTAACACCAACATAAGTGTCAAGGCCTCAGTTATGAGGGCTTCCATCATCATGTGAAGCTGATCCACTAGTCATGAACATAGGCCAGGGCCTCAGTCGTTCCTTGCCACTCTGTGTCGTAAATGGCATATTGGCAAGTTTACATTTCTCCTCAGACAATTTACATTTTTTTTTTTTTTTGGGGGGGGTCTTTTTACTGAACTTTGGGTTTTTGGATTTTACATGCCCTCTACTATCACATTGGGCATCGGCCTTGGCAGACGACGTTGATGGCATTTCATCGTCTATGTCATGGCTAGTGGCAGCAGCTTCAGCACTAGGAGGAAGTGGTTCTTGATCTTTCCCTATTTTATCCTCCAAATTTTTGTTCTCCATTGTTTTTTTTTTTAGTTATATAACACAATATGCGGCACAGGAATGACTGATGGCTGATGGCCAGGACACTACCCCTGATCTGATGCAGCACAACACAGCAACACTGTAAGGGACTTGATGTTGTTGTTATTATTATTATTATTATTATTATTATAATACGGCAGCAGTGGACATATAGCAGCAGCGTATACCACTATGACTGCCTGGTCACTGGAATGACTGATGGCCAGGACACTACCACTGGTCTGATGCAGCACAACACAGCAACACTGTAAGGGACTTGTTGTTGTTGTTATTATTATTATTATTGTTATTATAATAAGGCAGCAGCGGACATACAGCAGCAGCGTATACCACTGTGACTGCCTGGTCACTGGAATGACTGATGGCCAGGACACTACCAATGGTCTGATGCAGCACAACATAGCAACACTGTAAGGGAGTTATTATACAGCAGCACTGGACATATGGCAGCAGAGGACACCACCACTGTGACTGATGATGCACAACACACCACCACTGAACTGATGCAGCACCACTGGCCAGCACTGGACATATGGCAGCAGAGGACACCACCACTGTGACTGGTGCAGCACAACACACCACCACTGAACTGATGCAGCACAACACAGCACCACTGGACAGCACTGGACATATGGCAGCAGAGGACTAAAGCACTGTGACTGGTGCAGCACAACACACCACCACTGAACTGATGCAGCACAACACAGCACCACTGGACAGCACTGGACATATGGCAGCAGAGGACTAAAGCACTGTGACTGGACAGATTCAGCACAAGACACGGAAACTGAGGACACTGAGAGAACGGAGACACGTCCTCTCTCTACACTCTCCAATGCTGGAGTAAAAATGGAGGGGAAGCGCAGCTCCTTATATGGAATCCAAACCCTGCGAGAATCTGACAGCGGGATGATGACGTTTTGCCTCGTTCTGGTTTCCGAGTCAGGCGGGAAAACCCGAGCCAGGCTCGGATCCGGACTCAAATGGTGAAGTTCGGTTCTCTGAGAACCGTACCCGCTCATCCCTAACAAATACACTTACAAAATCTACTACAATAGTAAGGGAGCAGGACAGGAGAGAAGAGAGAGCTGCAGGATGCTGTATAGGTCCACCTGCTGCTACTACCACCGTCCGGAACCTCGGGCACCGCAACCACAACCAGAACTACCCCACCTACCCTCCCCAGGAGCAACTCACTATCTATCCTTCAGCCACTGCTGCACGCCTTCATCATTCTGATCAGCTCCTCTCCCTGAGCGGGTGGCCGTGACACGTCACATGCAGGCAAAGCAGCACAACACAGTGTAGCGAGCAGAAGAGTAGACAAGACAGAGCAGTTGTCCGGAATCTAAGCGCTGACAGCCTGCCGTGCCGGGAAGTAAATTAAGCATTAATTAATTAGCCCTCTTGCGAGACCCCTGTGAGCTGCCGGATGCTTTGCCCGCACAGCGGTAAATCCGCTACTGCCAAGACAGCTGCCTCTGTGACAACACCGTTATTCCGGCCCTGCCTGCGGGTGTTGCCGGCGGTCCTGTGCCCACAGTACACATGCGCTGTGTGCCAGGCACCGCTGGCACACACCTAGTCACGGCCCTACACAGAGGTCTCTACTTGCTCTGCTGCAATGTTGGGAGGTATTATTCAGCTCAGCTAAAATGATTACATAATGGTGTTTCTGCACTGCAAATGACTTGTTTTTTTTTTAGTTAAGTTCTAGGCGTACAAATGTATGTAATATTACACCCATTCTACGTGCCATACTCATTTGTGTATATACAAGTGTGGGTTTGAATCTTGGTTTATTTTTTTCAGCGCATTTAAGGCATGTCACCTTACATGAAAAATACAATTGATCTCTATGATGGAATGTAGTCACAATCCTGACGGTACGGATCCTGGCGGTCAGCATACCAATGCTGGAATCCCTGGCCGCCAGAATGCCGGCAGGGGGCTGAGGGCTATTCCCACTTTGTCGCGCTCTCCCCCCTGCCGCCACTCTGGCATCCGGGATCCTGGCGTCGGCATGCTGACCACTGGGATCCCGACTGCCGGTCTCCCAAACCCAACCCTCCATGATAGTGCATTGTGTACAGCACAGGCTGTTACATCAGCAGCAGTCTCTTGCATTTTTTCCCCGGTCATTGCAATGATCCATTTATTTCAATGAAGTACAGTAATACTCTACATATAGAAAGTAGAAACCCCAAATATAATTAATGAACCATAGGAAATCCAGCGGTGTGTGACACTCTCCATGTAACACTGTAATAAACAAACCTCTACCATATTAATATGTCCTGTTATTTGTGCCTTATTTCAGTTGGGGAATTGCACCTTTCTCTGCATCGGGGCTGACGATACTTTCTCTCCATAAATAAAAGGGAATACACAAAAGAGGAGACCGCAACAGAAAGGCTTATTAACTAAGCTTGCGCTGTGAGTATTTCTGTCCTGCTCCTACAAAGGCCCTCATTCCGAGTTGTTCGCTCGCTAGCAGATTTTAGCAGCATTGCACACGCTAGGCCGCCGCCCTCTGGGAGTGTATTTTAGCTTAGCAGAATTGCGAACGAAAGATTAGCAGAATTGCGAATAGAAATTTCTTAGCAATTTCTGAGTAGCTCGAGACTTACTCCTACACTGCGATCAGTTCAGTCAGTTTCGTTCCTGGTTTGATGTCACAAACACACCCAGCGTTCGCCCAGACACTCCCCCGTTTCTCCAGCCACTCCCGCGTTTTTCCCTGAAACGCCTGCGTTTTTCCGCACACTCCCATAAAACGGCCAGTTTCCTCTCAGAAACACCCACTTCCTGTCAATCACACTCCGATTACCAGAACGATGAAAAATCTTCGTTAGGCCGTGAGTAAAATACCAAACTTTTGTGCTAATTTACTTGGTGCAGGCGCACTGCGAACATTGCGTATGCGCAGTTTGCGACAAATCTCTCCGTTGCGAAAAAAACTAACGAGCGAACAACTCGGAATGACCCCCAATATTACCTTCAACACCCTCAGGAGGGAGAGGATGTCCATCCAGGACTGTTGCAGGCTGATTCACAGCCTGCTACGAGAGTATTCAATCATGGACAGTCCTGAGGAAGACGAGGACTAAAGCCCCTCTCCCCTTGTTTGAACTGTTTAATGAGACTTGGGACAGTGGACCCTTCTCCCCCATTCACAATGTCTGTTGTTTTATTGATGTCTTTCTATTTATTCACCCTCCCCTTATATGTGTCTGTCTTTCAATAAAGCTTCAGGCTTGTGATTCCCCCTCCCTCACCCCCTTACCCTCCACACCCATAGCCTTATTAACTGTTGTATTTGTTTAAAGTTTATATGCATAGTACATGACATGATTTATAGTGTATGCTGGCCTTATGCTGTAGTTCTAGAAATGCTCTATACCAGTGATCTCCAACCCTTAGCTCGCGAGCTACCGGTAGCTCGCCGTAGTATTTTTGGTAGCTCACAGAGCGCACGGGCTTGGCCAGTCACTGGCACTCCTCATCCCTTCATTTTTAATATGGTGCCGGCTGTCAGCTAATCAGAGCTCGTGGACCGGCAGTGGCAGCACCTGACTGGCTGCCGGACCGCGAGTTTTGATTGGCTCACTTACCGGCACCATATTTTAAATGCCCGGCGCCACCGGAGACTGTCACCCTCACCGCAGCCGCTCTCCGGACTTCACAGGAGAGGCACATGCTGCCCTCTTCTCCCCTTCCATCCAGCACCGGCGGCAGTAGAAGAAGCCAGCAAGGGTTAGCCCTGTGTGGGGCACTGTATCGGACACTGTGGGGGGGTGGGGGGCATTTTTTGTATATCTGGCACTGCTGGGAGGCATTATTTGTGTATCTGGCACTGCTGGGAGGCATTATTTGTGTATCTGGCACTGCTGGGAGGCATTATTTGAATATCTGGCACTGCTGAGGGTCATTATTTGTGTAACTGGCACTACGTGGGGGAACATTACTTGTGCTTGTGAAGCCACACCCACTTTTGTGAGGCCACACCCACTTTTGCAGGAATGCATGTGCATTGGGGGGATGGGGGAGCTTCTTCAGAGGTTTTATTTTCCAAAAGTAGCTCACACCCCAATTAAGGTTGGAGACCACTGCTCTATACCGTCTGCATTTGTATTGTGTTTTAGCTGTGCTGCGACACAGTACTCATGTATGTAATGTCTATGTATGTTTTTTGCTACCTTTATGCAAATAAAGACTGCTTTATCAATAAAAAATTACCTTCAACACCCTCCACTGCTCCTACTTTTCCATTCTCATACCCACGCACACTCTCTCATTCCCACTTCGCTTTACAAATGACTGCTGTCTTTGTATAATCACCTCCTCCTTTGTCTGGCTACAGGATTTCTCCTGTGCTGCTGCAATCCTCTGGAGTGCTCTCCCATGCAGTATCCCTCACCCAGATTCCCAGCCTTTAAAACCACCCGCAAACCCCCAAATACCCAACTCTGCTCCCCTCTTCCTTTATATGTCCACCCATAGTGCCTCTAGGATCTATCTCTTGCAAGCAGAGCTTCCTCTTCTGCTGTGGTCTCAACGTAATACCATAATCTGCAGGTATTGTTTATGTGTTCTTATAAAATTGATCACCTGTCTGTAAGTGTCCTGTCTATCACCCATGTGCTAGAGTAAATAGTTTTACTATGTGAAAAAAACTTTATGAGCCCCACTCCTGCGCAACAAGCGGCCTGTGTGATACAATTGATGAAGAGTGTCACCAAACACTCCTAAAACAAAACACAATGGCCCTCATTCCGAGTTGATCGGTCGCAAGGCGAATTTAGCAGAGTTACACACGCTAAGCCGCCGCCTACTGGGAGTGAATCTTAGCTTCTTAAAATTGCGACCGATGTATTCGCAATATTGCGATTACTAACTACTTAGCAGTTTCAGAGTAGCTCCAGACTTACTCTGCCTGTGCGATCATTTCAGTGCTTGTCGTTCCTGGTTGACGTCATAAACACACCCAGCGTTCGCCCAGGCACTCCCACCGTTTCTCCGGCCACTCCTGCGTTTTTTCCGGAAACGGTAGCGTTTTCAGCCACACGCCCCTGAAACGCCGTGTTTCCGCCCAGTAACACCCATTTCCTGTCAATCACATTACGATCGCCGGAGCGAAGAAAAAGCCGTGAGTAAAAATACTTTCTTCATAGTAAAGTTACTTGGCGCAGTCGCAGTGCGAACATTGCGCATGCGTACTAAGCGGATTTTCACTGCGATGCGATGAAAAATACCGAGCGAACAACTCGGAATGAGGGCCAATATACAACGATTTCACCAATCTTGTATCCCTCGGCGCTAGAGAACTCTGATGAATGAGATTTCTTATCCCATAGAAGTGTTCACTTTATCCTGTGTGTTTCCTTTAAGGAAGAAAAAAACACTTCATAGGGCAGGACCGTTTGTTCTCAAAGGACCAAATATTCAATATTAAGATGGACTCCTACCATATGTGCTGGTCTACAGTAAAAGTAGACAAATAAGCAGATTTATTGAGAGGGTATTCCCACCATGGATTGGTAGCCGCGTATCCTCAAAAACAATAAAAACACATCATAGGGCAATCAACTTCCAATATATGGGCATCAACAATGTTATGATGGACTCCTACCCTATATATTGGTCTACCGTCCAAGTAGACAAATATGCAGTTGTATTTAGGTGGTTTTCCCCGCCATAGATGCTCGGCTGGATTTCCTCAAAAATAATAGAAAAAGGCCGCCATAGCATAATAAAATTTAATCACAATAAAACATACAAAAATGTGCAAGAAAGGCAGTCGTACTAGACTCTCACCCTGTGGATTGGTCCACTCCGAAAAGTAGACAAACAGATATAAGATGGTATACAAACAGGCGTCCCTGCAAGCTCTTATCCGACCCAGGTGGTAGTCCAGAATCCTGCCTTCAACCTCAGTGCGACGCGTTTCGATACTTCCCAGTATCTTTTTCAGAGCATAATGAGGTTGTAATGGTGGCAGGTTTTTATACCTGTCCTTGGTGAATCCTAATTCCAGACATAGACAACTAACCACTATTCAGTGCCTATCCTAACTATTGCACAGTCCCAATACATAAGTCCAGGCCGGTGTGTCCGTGAGATTTCCCATAGCGAGGTCTCCAATTGCGGGCAGCTGTGTCACTTGCGCCAGTCTCCGCGCTGATGACGAACTTCCTGTTACCGCCGGAAGTTACGTCATGCGTTCCAACGGCGATTACGGAATTAATGTGTTGCGTTCCACAGTCCCCGCTGATGACAGCCGCTTGTGTTAATCTCTCATAGAGGAGATAGCGCTGCGGTTCATCTTGTCATTTAGCCTGCGTGCAGTGTTCTTCATATCGACCACATCTCACAAAAATAAAAAATATATTAAAAACAGACAATATATTACATTTAAAAAAATCCTTAAAGAAACCATTTGACTTCAAAATCCTTGTTTAATCCGGTCGGAACAAGGGTTTTGTGTCTAAAAATAAAATTCATTTCTTCTTTAGCAAGTTTGGTATTAATATCAGTTTCTCTCCTGCCCTATGAAGTGTTTTTTTCTTCCTTAAAGGAAACACACAGGATAAAGTGAACACTTCTATGGGATAAGAAATCTCATTCATCAGAGTTCTCTAGCGCCGAGGGATACAAGTTTTACTATGTGTTCCATCTACTATGTGCAGCGCTACTGCATACCTCCCAACATTTCTTCTTTCTAAATCGGAACACACGCGCGACGAAGCCGCGCGCGCGCTCCCGAAAAAGGGGCGTGACCTAAGAAAATGGGGCGTGGCTTCGCGGAAGGACCCGCGATCGCGAGCCACGCCCCGTTTTCATCACTGAGGGGGCATGCCCAGCGCTCTGTGAGCCGCTGGCATGCCCCCTCTCCCTCTGACTTCAGTGAATAGACGCTGTGCGCATGCACACAGCGTCTATTCACCGCTGCTCTGCTAAGCAGGGCAGCAAGAGACAGAGCCTCCCAACTGCCCCCCCCCCCCCCCACCGCGGGACACTGCGGCCCGCGGGTGGGACAGCGGGACAGTCCCCAAAAAACGGGACTGTCCCGCGAAAATCGGGACAGTTGGGAGGTATGCTACTGAACACTTACAGGGCTATAAATAACTAGAGACAGTTATAATATTGGTGGTTTATGACAATGAGGAGACAGCTGAACTATATTTAGTTAATGTCTCATTTTCATATTTTTGGAGTTGTGTAGTACAAGATTTTATTGACAATTATACTTTTTTTAATGTTTTACCCAATTTTATTTTATTTGAGTATAAATGTTTTAAAATGTTCTCTTTCAAACAAGCATTTTGTAATGAGAAAGATTTACATTTCCCAGTTTAACACAATGCAAGCTATTTTGATCGTGTGATATCAGGTCTCTTTTGCACACATAAACTGCGAAGACAAAAATGAGATGTTCCCAAAGCTTCCCACACAAAGTGACAACCCGATTCTTCACAGCTGCAGGAAGAGTCTGAACATTACCTATGTGTTATTTATATTCATTGGAACATGAAGCTTTACAGCAATTTACACGGAAAAAGAGGGTTTTTGATCCTGCACTGGCCTAGATTCAAAGTACATAGGTAATGATATAGAAGCCAGAGATGGACAATAATATTGGAAATACCTATCTGTCCGTATGGCGGTGCGCCCAGTGTCAAAAGAAGGGAGACCAAATATATAGGCAAAGAGAGAAAAGTATGACTCTTGTTTGGGCGCACTCTTAAATTATCTCAGTGTTAATTGATAAGTAATGTGACTAACCGTTAATAATGTAGTCTTTATTTCTACTCTTTAAAATATACGAGAACTCAACAAAATAAGTTAAACATAAACAGCCATTGATATGCTCGATGGAAAATAAGTCTCCCAAAATTAAGAAATGTTCAGATCTTAATTATACCTGGTTAAATGCATATCGGAAGATAGCTACATACTATGCTGCTTCCGTCTGCCAAAGATCTGTACAAACTGTGTTTGTATTAATGTAGCCCTAAATTGGGTTTAATTCGTGAGTGGGAGAGCCCACACACAAATTAACAATTCTAATAATTGACCACTATCATGGATGAGTTAAACAGTGACAAATGAAAGTTCAAGAAATAGTAGGATTAAGTATAAGTGGTGACACTGCTGTTGGTGTTATTTCTATAGGGAAGAGATTCTTCCTACTTCACTGGGTATTCCCTAGCAGTCACCCGTCTAGGTACTGACCCAGCCCACCTCCGTTTAGCTTCCAAGATCGGACGAGATTGGGCGTGATCGTAGGGGTATGGTCGTAGGAAGATTTGACCCTATACCACCAATGAGAGTGCACCGAAACGGAAGGATTGATTCCTCCTCAGGAAAATAATAATGGGAATGCGTGGGGAAGGCGAATGGCAACAGATAGGTAACTGTGAATCTGCTGTCCACGTTAGACTGAAGCTAAACGGAGGTGGGCTGGGTCAGTACCTAGATGGGCGACTGCTAGGGAATACCCAGTGAAGTAGGAAGAATCTCTTCCCTATAGAAACAACACCAACAGCAGTATCACCACTTATACTTAATCCTACTATTTCTTGAACTTTCATTTGTCACTGTTTAACTCATCCATGATAGTGGTCAATTATTAGAATTGTTAATTTGTGTGTGGGCTCTCCCACTCACGAATTAAACCCAATTTAGGGCTGCATTAATACAAACACAGTTTATACAGATCTTTGGCAGACGGAAGCAGCACAGTATGTAGCTATCTTCCGATATGCATTTATCCAGGTATAATTAAGATCTGAACATTTCTTAATTTTGGGAGACTTATTTCCCATCGAGCATATCAATGGCTGTTTATGTTTAACTTGTTTTGTTGAGTTCTCGTATATTTTAAAGAGTAGAAATAAAGACTACATTATTAACGGTTAGTCACATTACTTATCAATTAACACTGAGATAACTTAAGAGTGCGCCCAAACAAGAGTCATACTTTTCTCTCTTTGCCTATATATTTAGCTTTACAGCAATGTCAGATGTTCCATTTGAGTTCATGTTCTTGGGAATGATAATGTAAGTTCATCTGTGTTCTAGTAGAGACACACTCATATTTTATAAGATGATGGAGGATATAAATGTAGGTAGCTGTCTGAGAGTTTAACACCAGCTGTAAAAAGATGTCTTTTGAAATGACATCCATTAAGGCTCCAGTAGAAAAGTGTTTTTACTGTGTCCAGCTCTGTTGTGAGCACAGGACTGACCAAACATATTCATCATGGAAATTGGCTACATTTCCATGATGACCCTAGGGCCCTGCAGGGCAAAAAGGGCCCTGCAGGGAGACAGCACAGAAGACAGATGGCACACCACGTTTACAACCTTGTTCTGTTTATTGTCCCTTGCAATACAAGCTTTGGGGTTGCTCCTACAGAGCACTATGTAGGGTTGGACAATCAAAGGGTCAGCATCAATAACATGGATTAATGCAGGATTGGCACAGGCACATGGATGATAAATAATTGATGCTGGAAAGCTAGCAGTATATTGGCACATCGATGAGTCGTGTATGCATCCAGGAGTCTCACAGAAAGTGGCAGAAGTAGTAATAGTTACTTAGGAAATAAGTGCAGCAGGGTAACAGCCCCCCCCCCCCCCCACACACACACACACACACACACACACACACACACACACACACACACACACCTCAACCAAGGGACCAGCCAGTCACAAGAAGCCCAAGAGAAAGTAGGTTCTCAACAGTCTCTCTCTGTTTGTGACTTGTTTAACCAAATCATGTTTTTGCTTTTTGTTTTTAAATATACACTGAAGTTACAAAAATCATGGGCTAGGTGCCAAGTATCGTGTCGGACCCTCTAGCCCAGTGACTGTAAGAAACTTGATTTGGCATTGATTCCAAAAGTGAACAGACCTGATTCCAAAAGTGAAGATCTCTGGAGAGAAGTTGACCCATGCCATCTGGATAGCTTCCTACAACTCCCTGATATTTGTAGGTGCAGAATTTTATGTGCCAATGGACCTCTCCCCCACTTCTCATAAATGCTTAGTTGGGTTCATGTCAGTCTAATGTGGTGGTCACACCATTCGTCGGAATTCTCCAGACTGCTCATGAACCAATTCTGGACAACTTGGGACTGATGACACGGTGCATTATCCTGCTAGATTATTCCATTGTTGTTGAGGTACATGAAGTATATGAAGGGCTACAAATGGTCCCCAAGCAATGCAACATAGCAGTTACCAGTCAATGATGTGTTCAGGTGGACTAACGGACCCAACCCATGCCATGTGAACACACCACAAACCATTATGGAACCACCACCAGCCTGCACTGTGCCTTGTTGACAATTAGGGCCCATGGCCTCATGGAGTCTGTGCCACACCCGAACCCTACCATCAGTCTGAAATAACTGGAACCGTTACTCATCAGCCCATGCCAAATGTTGCTAGTCCTCCAGGGCCCCAGGTGAGGCACTATGTAGTGTTTACAGGGGCACTCTGGAGGGTCTTCTGCTCCAATATCATTTTGAACCAGAGTGTTCAACATCACACTACTATGCATTATGTTGCTCAGACAGTAGGCACTATATAGGTAATATCTTTAGGTTAAACAGTTAAGATTGTAGTACAGGTTGAGTATCCCTTATCCAAAATGCTTGGGACCAGAAGAATTTTGGATATCGGATTTTTCCGTATTTTGGAATAATTGCATACCATAATGAGATATCATGGTGATGGGACCTAAGTCTAAGCACAGAATGCATTTGTGTTCAATATACACCTTATACACACAGCCTGAAGGTAATTTTAATCAATATTTTTAATAATTTTGTGCATTAAACAAAGTGTGTGTACATTCACACTATTCATTTATGTTTCATATACACCTAATACACACAGCCTGAAGGTCATTTTTTTTTTGTACAATCGATTTTTATTAAAGATTTTCAAAGACGTAAATAATAAAGAAGAACACAGACATATTCAAATTTAGAAACATTGATACAAATAAAGTATGTAGGCACAGATCTAAATGTAAAAATGCTTAGTGCAAGGATAGCAAGCCAGCAGAGAAGTAAAGAACCTTCAAAGGCAGCATCAGCTAAGTGGGATGGCAGATAGAGCGCAACATCTAAGGAGCGGGAGATACTGTAATGCAATATCGTAGAGGCCATGGAGTGCCTGCTGTGGACTGCACTGTACGTCAACAATAAAATGTGTTCTTTATAATAAGAAATATAAAAACTAAAAGAGAACCAGGGAAAGGTTGAGGAAAGAAGCAAGGAAAAGTGGGAAGGAAGAAAAGGAGAGAAGGGGACAAGAGAAAGTAAGAGGTACCACTTATTGAGGTATACAATCAGAGCTACAGGGATATAAACTGCTATCCAAGGGAGTGGCTAAGTAGGCCTGGGAGGTCTTGTATTCCAACCAAGGGAGCCAAGTAGAATCGAATTCACTAGACTTGCCTATCGATGAGAGAAACAAGTCTTCCATTCTCATAAAATAGTCCAGTTTAGCAAACCATGCACGACGTGTAGGGGGGAGGTGGGACCTCCACATAGCCGGGATTACAGCACGTGCTGCGTTGCTGAGATGACGCAGTAATGAGTGTTTGTATTGGGACACTGGAGTATTAGAGTGATTAATAAGCCAAAATGCAGGGTCAGAGGGAATCTGAATCTTAAGAATGTCCTGAGAAATGAGCATAACCTCCTGCCAAAATGGTTGGATCATGGAGCAAGTCCACCAAATGTGTAAGAGGGAGCCAGTTGTGGAGGAGCAACGCCAGCAGTGAGCTGGCGAGGAGGGATACATAGCGTGGAGGAGGGAGGGGTGTCTATACCACCTTGTCACAACTTTGTATTGTGTCTCCAGGACCTGGACACAGACAGAGCTCAAATTAGTTTTTAAGAAAATTCTTTCCCAATCTCTAGGTGATAAGGAAATGCCCAAGTCCCTCTCCCAGGCCACAGCAAAGGGCGGGGTATCGACAGGTCGGGAATGGCAAACAATTTTACATAGCATGGAAATAGTGTGGGTCGGGTCTAGGATCGCAACGCAAAGCCTCTCAAATAGGGTCAACTCCCTGGTGGCGCTGTGAAGTCTAGCATTAGATGTCAAGAAGTGCCTTATTTGTAGAAACTTCCAAAAGTCCTGTTGGGGGATGTCCCACCTCGCCCTCAAGTCCGCAAACTGTTTGACTCCAGTCGCTGACACCATCTGGCCGACCCTGAACAATCCTGTTATAGCCCATTGTGAAAAGTGGGCGGGGTTAACACCCGGTGTAAAATCAGGGTTGGCTAGGAAGGATGTCAAGGGGCCGAATTTAGATGAGATGTAGGGAAGACTCCGTAGTGTTTTCCAGGCGGCTAGCGTGGGAGTAATAGTGGGGTGGGGGAGGAGTAACCTTGGAAAGGAATGGAGCCAAGGGAATATTTCAGGGAATTGCTGCACGTACAGGCCCTCCAATACCACCCATTGTTTGAGCTCGCGACTTCTCGTCCAGTCTATAATTCTACTTAGAAGAACGGCATGGTAATAATGTTTTATATCAGGGAGTTTGAGGCCGCCATTTTCGATTGATTTAGTCAAGTGGGAGCGTTTAAGTCTAGGTTTCCTCCATTGCCAGATAAACTGTTGGATCAATCGCGAGATGGATCGGAACCAGGACTCTGGGATGCGTATCGGGAGGGCCTGCATTACATACAATAGTTTAGGAAGGGTATTCATCTTAACTATATTTATCCTCCCAAACCAAGATAAATATTTCATATTCCATCTAGAGTAGTCATTCCGAATTGTTTGCAAGAGAGGCAAATAATTTAACAGGAACAGCTGGGACTCACTAGCAGACAGCTTAACACCAAGATATGTTATATGAGAAGATCGCCATGAAAAGGGGAAAGAACGTTTAAGGTCCACTACGGACTCTGCAGGGGTGGAAATATTAAGAGCGCTAGATTTAGAGTAATTAATTTTGAAGTTGGAAAGCTGTCCAAAGAGGTCGAGCTCATTCATCAGGTGCGGTAAGGAGTCAGTGGGGTGGGATACTATGGCTAAGAGGTCGTCGGCAAACAGTGCTAATTTGTACTCTCCGTCTCCCACGACAATACCCTTGATATCATGATTAGCTCGTATAGCTCTAGCTAGCGCTTCAATACAGAGCACAAAGATCAACGGAGATAATGGGCAGCCTTGCCTAGTGCCGTTGCTTATGGTGAATGGTTCAGATAGGGTGCCATTTACGTGTACCTTTGCAGTCGGAAAGTCATAGAGGGCTAGTATCCAAGTAAGTGCGTTGGGACCTAAGCCAATGTGCTCTAAAATTGATTTCATAAATTTCCAACTGACCCTATCAAATGCCTTTTCGGCATCAGTAGAGAGTAGGATAGTGGGAGTAGAACTGTGGGAAGCTAAGTGGATGAGGTTAAGAATTTTGGTCGTATTGTCTTTAGCCTCTCGGCCCATAACAAAACCAACCTGGTCATTGTGAACTAAGAGAGGGATCAGCATCTTTAATCTATTGGCCAGAATCTTTGCGTAGATCTTAAGATCCACATTCAGGAGGGAAATGGGCCTGTAGCTGGAGCAAAACGAAGGGTCTTTGCCCTGTTTCGGTATCACCGGAAGACATGGGCCTCCAGAGAGTCACGGGAAAAATGAGAGCCAGATGAAATTGAGTTAAATGCTCTAAGGAGTAGGGGAATCAGTCTATCCTTAAACACCTTGTAGTATGCAATTGTAAAACCGTCAGGGCCAGGGCTTTTTCCTGACGGCAAAGAGGAAATGGCTTGATCCAGTTCTTGGGCAGTGAAAGGGGCTTCTAGCAAGTTAAGTTTCGAGGGCGGAAGGACGGGATACTCTATGGACCGCAGATAGTCCCTTATTTTTTGGAGTGAAAGGTGGGAGTCTGCACCTGGGGGGGCACTTTATAAGTTATAGAGCAAGTCGTAAAACCATGCAATGCAAGTGCCAATCTCAGGTGATTTAAATTTGGGGACTCTTCTGGCATCCTTCACAGAGCTAATAAACAAAGCCGAGTGTTGAGCACGTATAGCCTGAGCCAGGACTCGGCCAGGTTTATTGCCCCACTGATAATATATCCGTCTACATTTACGGATGGAGAGAATTATATTATCAGACAGGAGTTTATTCAGCTGTGAGCGGGCTTCCGTCAATTCTGCGAGGGTCCTATCTGACAATGATGCCTTGTGAGAGGTCTCGAGGGCGTGAATCCTAATTAGAAGACCTGAGAGCAGAGACTGCCTCTGCTTCTTCTTGTAAGTGCCTAGTTGGATCAGCTTGCCCCGGAGTACACACTTATGTGCCTCCCACACAGTTAGGTGGGAGACATCGCCTGTGTCATTCGTGGCAATATAATCGTCTATAGCCTTTTCAAAGGCATCTTTACAAAGTGTGTCGTAGAGAAGAGACTCATTGAGTCTCCAGGTCCATTGTTTATGGGGACTGTGATGGAGCTCCAAAGTCAATGTCACCGGAGCGTGATCCGACCAGGTGATAGAGCCAATATTGGCATCTATGAGAAGCGGGAGGTGTCTATGGCTAAGGAACAAGTAATCTATACGGGAATAAACCCGGTGGGGGTGTGAATAGAAGGAATAATCACGTCCAGGAGTCAGCTAGTTGTTGTGTATGAAGTAAACGTTTGACATGGCGATATTTAGATGCAACAAATCTAGAGGTTTGGGATGATGTGTCAGTACTGGGGTCCAATGTCCAGTTGAAGTCCCCACCCAGAACAGTAATGCCTTGGAACAGAGAGTCTAATCTCGGGAGATGGGAATTGAAAAAAGATAATTGGGCCTGGTTTGGGGCGTACATCACTGCAAAAGTGAACAGTTGTTCAAAGAGTGTACAAGTCAAGAGGAGGAGCCTACCCGGCACCACCCTATGTGTGGATACATCAGAAATGCGTAAATCCTTGGAGAAAATCATAGCCACTCCCTTGGACTTGCTACCTGGGGTATTGCTGTAGTATGCTGTGGGGAAGTAGCGATTGGTAAGAGAGGGATTACGAATTCCAACCTTAAAATGGGTCTCTTGTACTAACGCGACATCTGTCCTCTCAGACCTCAGTAAACGTAAAAGGCTAGATCTCTTCTCCGGTGTGTTAAGACCACGCGCGTTAAGGGACAGCACTTTAATCCTCCCAGGGGTGCTCATGGTGGAGTGAAATAGAGCGAATTTCCATAAACCTGAAAGTGGAAGGAGAGAGAAGGGGGAGGAAGAAGAGTAGGCGTGGAAAAAGAGACAAAGAAAAAGGAAATACAACAACAATGTAATAACATCAGAAAAAGACCTGCAGGAGAGAGACTGAACCGTATTACTTTCAGCCTCCCCACCGGCATTGAGCCAAAGGCGGGTTCAATGGGGGGAACGGAAGTGAACCGCGCCAGGAACCATGCTAAAAAAATATGCCCGAAACTGACACAAAAAGAAAGGAAAAAATTCTGCAATAACAGGACTAGACGGCGGGCTGCAAGGGCAGTAGAACAATCCACAACCCCCGCCTCCAACCGGCCAGCCCAAGTAAGCAAACTAGCTAGTTAGTAACAACATCCCTCAACAGTCAGGAATTTAACAAAAAGCATATGCAGTAACTCTTATAGAGGAAAATATACCCTCCAACACTATAGTAGTAGCATGAGTCTCTTGAAATAAGCAAAAACAATAACACTAAACAGAGGAGTCCTCAGAGCAAAGCAGACTTGGAGGGGGAAGCGGTCGGCTGGATTCTCTTCTTGGCGCCTCGTACCTCGTGCCACGGTTGTAGGTCAGGAGCCCTTGCAGGGAGAGGGACATCAGGGAGAGAGAACTCCCAATCTGGAATGTCTAACGGAGGTAGACCTAGTGAAGAGCAGAACGAGGAGAGGTCTGCATGAGAGGACAGGGTGAACCATTTTCCAGAGGAACAAGCCTGGAGATTAAAGGGGAAACCTCATCGATACCGCAGCTGACGTTTCCGCAGTTTGTCTGTTAGGGGTTTCAAGGATTTCCGTTGCTGGAGCGTGTACCAGGAAAGATCCTGATAGAGGCTTATATCGGAGCCGTTGAAATCAATTTCGGCCAGTTGACGGGCTTTGGACATGATTTCCTCTTTCTGGGAGAAATAATGAAGCCGGCAAATGACGTCTCGAGGCCTGTCGGTGGAGAGGTTCCGGTATGAATGGTCGACCACTCTTGGTCGACATTGACATGGTCGACATGGACACATGGTCGACACATGAAAATGGTCGACACATGAAAGGTCGACACATGGAAAGGTCGACATGAGTTTTTTAACTTTTTTTGGTGTCGTTTTTTGCGTAAAGTGACTGGGAACCCCAATTAGTGCACCGCGTCCCCTCGCATGGCTCGCTTCGCTCACCATGCTTCGGGCATGGTGCCTTCGCTCCGCTACCGCTTTGCTCGGCACAGATTACCATTCCAATCGTAGTCCACGTGGATAGTAAAGTATGGAAAAGTTCGCCAAAAGAAAAAAAAGTTAAAAAACTCATGTCGACCTTTTCATGTGTCGACCTTTCATGTGTCGATCATTTTCATGTGTCGACCATGTGTCCATGTCGACCATGTCAATGTCGACCAATAGTGGTCGACCTAATGACTGTCGACCATAACATGGTCGACCATGTGAACGGATACCCGGTGGAGAGGCCTCTCGGTCTGAGGGCTCTGTGGGCTCTGTCAAAAGTGATAAAGTTGTCTGAATCTTTATTCAAGAGTTCGTTAAATATCTTGGTCAGGGCATCCACTAACCCAGACTGTGAAACGTCTTCCGGGAGACCACGGATGCGTATATTATTCCGTCTGCCTCTGTTGTCGATATCCGTCATTCTAGACTGTAAGGCACGGATTTCCTTGAATTGAGCAAAGATGGAGTCTCTCAACAAGGACATACAGGAGACATTGGCCTCTTGGTCTTCTTCCAGATTCACTAAGCGATCAGACAGGTGAGAGATTTCGCTTTTAATGGAGGCGAGCTCATTCCTAATGGTGTCTTGAAGGTCTTGCTTAGTAGGGAGTGACTTCATGAAGGTCAGAATTTCCCGGAGGTCCCGGCCTCCCGCCGTTACAGGGTCAGCCATGTCATCAGCCGGATTTGAGATCAAGGAGGCAGAGGGAGACGTCGGGGGGCGGGGTGAGGAACGGCTCTCCATCTGTGGGGGTGTCGTTGGATGAAGGAAAGGTCTCAGGTCTTTTTGAGATCTCGTGAGTTTTTGAGATCGTTTGTTGTTGTTGTTGCTCCGTTTAGAGGATTTCGAGGTACGCCTCATACTCCAGAGAGATAGCAAGGAGGGTGTTTGCAATAAGCTCAAGATGTGTCAGAATCAAGAAGATACACAGAACAGCATGGCTCCCAGGGAGCGGTCACTCTCCGCGGCCTGGTCTCAGGCGATCATCAAGTGGCTTCACGCAGAATAATGGAGGACGAGAGCACAAGGTCTTGCATCACTGCGTGGAGCAGCAATGTCGGTAGCCCGTGGCAAAGCTACAGGGAGCACTGAAGGAGGGGGCGTCAATTGGTGAAGGGATACAACGAGGGAGGCAGAGGGCCTCTTCAGAGGGGAGAGAGGGATACGGAGTAGGCACTCCGAGTGGGATTCACCTGGCGGGGAGATCTGCGTAGCACTCCCAGGAGGCCCACCGGCCCGACACAGGGCGCACCGCGAGGACACCAGCGAATCACACCCGCGCAGTCCCAGATAGGGCCGTTACAGTGCCCGGTATAAGCAGTGTGCAGGGCTGAGTGCAACCATGGGCTGCGGTTGATGGGCCCTTATGAGAATGATTTCCGCTCCAGCGGGCGAGGAGGGGCCGTGCAGGGTGCGTTGGGGGGTAATAGGGCATCAGGTGGAGTCGTCCAGAGTACGGGGCTACAACCCCAGGGGACGGCAACACGTGGACAGAGGACAGAGGGCCGCTGCAGGTCTGGCGGCCTATCTGCAGCAGGTGAGAGAGCGCTCTGACAGGAGGTAATGGCTGTTGTAGCAGCAGCAGCAGCAGATAATCACACTATCTTAGGTAGTCTGGGGAGAAAAGGCAATGCAGCTCTCATAGGAAGCGATCTAGGACAATCACAAGTATGAGGCCTGAAGCAGCAGGTGTATGAAAGGTCCCTCAGCTGAGGGGTTACCTGAGTGGTGCAAAGATGTCACAGTGTGTATGTAATCAGGAGTTTCCAGCATGGGCACAAGGGTCTCAGCAGGGAACAGCTGGTCCAGTGACAAGGGTGAGTGAGGCAGTATGTATCCCAACCTCAGGACTCCCGGAGCTCCGTCCAGGCAGGCCCGGAAATGTAGGCCCCGGTCCCGGGGAGTGAATAGGCAGCAGTGCAGCGGGTCTGGTGGTGTTGGCGGCCGCGTCTGCGGTGTCTCCGTCAGGCACGCCGCGGGTGGATGTCTCCATCAGGGGTGCCGGGGGGGGGGCAGAGGCTTAGCGGTATGCAGCGGGTCCGGCGGGGCGGGCGGCCACGTCAGCGGTATCCCCGTCAGACGTGCCGCGGACAGCAATGCTAGTTGACGTCTCTGCCGGGGGTGCCAGGGGTGTGGAAGCCCAGCGGTATGCAGCGGGTCTGGTGTTGCCGGCGATATATCCCCGTCAGATGCGCCTCGGTGAGCGTCCACGGGATTCAGGCCCACCGGTTCTCTCCCTGGGCAGGCCTGAAAATCGAGATCCCAGCCTCGGAGTGGTGGTAGGCCGCAACCTGCAGGAGTGCTATACAGCACTCCCTGGCTCTGCGGTGCCGACCTATCCACAGCGGGGGATAAATAAAGGTGAGAGGGGGGTGGATGGGGCAAAAGGGTTGGGAGGAGAGGGCAGGGAGAGTAATTTTTATGAAGAAGGTGCTGGAGCTCGGGAATATTGCTTCCACTCTCCTCTGCCGTCAGGCCACGCCCCCCTGAAGGTCATTTAATACAATATTTTGAATAACTTTGTGTATTAAACAAAGTTTGTGTACATTGAGCCATCAGAAAACAAAAGTTGCACTATCTCACTCTCACTCAAAAAATTCCGTAGTTCGGAATAGTCCGTATTTCGGAATATTTGGATATGGGATACTCAACCTGTACTGATAAAATCAGGGCCAAATTATTGATGAAGCTGATATATTGGACTCCAGCATTGATTGGTGTGACCACTGATCACAGATGTTTGCTGTCCATCCCTAACACTATGACAGCATATAGCATGGTCTTAGAGTGAAGAGAGTGCTAGGGTGACATCTAAATCACTTTTTAATGTTCCAAAGGAGGCTGGAGGTAATGTTATTTAATGATACATCACTACAACAGATCACAACACGTAGGAGGGAATTTTCATGTGTTAGCCCCTGTAGGTTAGTGATACAGGGACACCAGCATTAATTTTAGCCACACTGTAATATGGTGTTCACACTATTTGCCTGATCTATGTGGTAGTGGAACCAGCTTTCTGGCTTACTAGTAGTGATATGGTCTGAGCGGACAATGGGGGTCATTCCGAGTTGTTCGCTCGTTGCCGATTTTTGCAACGGAGCGATTAAGGCAAAAATGCGCATGCGCATGGTTCGCAGTGCGCATGCGGTAAGTATTTTAGCACAAAACTTAGTAGATTTACTCACGTCCGAACTAAGAAATTTAATCGTTGAAGTGATCGTAGTGTGATTGACAGGAAGTGGGTGTTTCTGGGCGGAAACTGGACGTTTTCTGGGAGTGTGCGGAAAAACGCAGGCATGTCAGGGAAAAACGCGGGAGTGTCTGGAGAAATGGGGGAGTGGCTGGCCGAACGCTGGGCGTGTGTGTGACGTCAAACCAGGAACGAAACGGCCTGAGCTGATCGCAATCTGTGAGTAGGTCTGGAGCTACTCAGAAACTGCTAAGAAATTTCTATTCGCAATTCTGCTAATCTTTCGTTTGCAATTCTGCTAAGCTAAGATACACTCCCAGAGGGCGGCGGCTTAGCGTGTGCAATGCTGCTAAAAGCAGCTAGCGAGCGGGTCGCATCGGCTGCGTGTGACGTCATGCAGCTGCCGTGGCCTGGCCCCCCAAATGGTCCGGGCACCCCTGCGATGCCCGGACCGCGCCCCCAAAACGGCGGCCAAACGCCGCCGGACGGCCACCTACCACCCAGCGATCGCCTCTGCTTGTAAATCATGGCCATTGGCTGTGATTGGCTGTCTGACATGCGCCGGCGCGTTCGCAGTTCAGACCTGATTGACTGCTGTGCGAAAAACACACAGCAGCGATCAGGTCTGAATTAGGCCCCTAGACTGGCCTATTATTTAATAAATAAGTCAGTTTATTTACTTTATCCTTATTGTCCAAATTGTAATTAACAATTACTCTAATTCAATTTGCATTTCAGACTTAGGAGGAGATTTATCAAATCTTGGTAAGGGATATCATTGTTTAAAGGCTGTGGTACAAAATGTTGAATGTGAATGTTGACAATCAGCATGTTGATCTAGCCTTTTCAGAGGATTCTATCTATGGGGGTGATAAAGCTGATTATCTTTACAGGAATGAAAGCTATACCTTAAATAGACTTTAAACCTTTAGCCGCTGTGGCCGCTATACTTAATTCACACTACGCACCTTTTACGCTATTAGCGTAAAAGGGTTCCGTAGTGTACGGACTTTGCGTACACATGCCGCGCTGACGGTACAAAGTACTCGCAGCGCATACACACCCAGAGATACACTTTAAACCTTCTACAGCAATGCTATGCAATAATAGTACACTTTAAACCTTAGCAGGACAATGAGCACACGACACCACTTGTGAGTTTACCACTGGGTTCCGACACCACAGTGGATTATTTCTGAAAGGGGGTTTACAATACAAATTATACGCTACAATACAAGACAATATATATAACAGAATAATGGCTACAGTCAATGTACATACGTGAGTATATTCGCGTGCGCTTCCTGGTCCAGTCCTCCGTAATCAAATAGATAACGTTGTGAGTCTTGTGTCTGGCCGGCCTGCAGCAGGCTTTATTTATACAAGTCTTCCAAAAGCAATACAATGGATACTGTAATCCCTTTGTCCATTGGACACAGGGATGCACTTTTACAGTACAGGAGAGGTCATAGGTTGATTTGAAAAGGTAGGCGATGTCTTTCTCAACTGCTCTTGTGGGTGGTCTCCTCTGGATTCCCGCCGCATACATAATATACAATAAATACAGTTTATATCTATATTCTGCTTCTGCACATAACTATCCGCAGGAACATGCGATCTTCTGTCTCCTCTTATCCTGTAAAGGTGAATCCCTTTGTTCTGCAACCATTTAAACAGCTATAACTTTCTGACGTGGTGCAAGGAGACTATGTGTACATTGTGCACTATTTGGATTAAATATGTAATATGTTCTGATGGCTCTCCATGCGTACACAAACTCTGCCGTAAATACCCATACCACGCGCTGATGCACAGGACCGCAGGAGCGACCATACGCAAATTGCGGATATGTGCACGCCCAGCAGAACAAGTGCACACGCAGTGGGCATGTGTGTGCAGTTTATACGTGCTGTGTGTTCTTGAATATTTTTCGACTTTGACAGTCCACCCTTTGGCAGTCACCAATAACTGCCACTATCTAATCACTAAACAGAAAAATATCTACACAATATCTACAGAAGTTTTGTATGGTCGGGGGAGAGTGGTAGGTAGGAAATGTATGACCTAGTGGGATAGTAAAAAGCATGTATGTATGAATCCATATCTGAGGGGCATGTATCATCGTGCCGTATATGTTTTAGATAAGCTTCGAGGTATTGCGAAGTATACATTAAATCCTTCTTATCCCGTATTAAGGTTCTGTAAGTGGGCTGACAAACACTACCGAGCTCTTTTCGGCTTCTTGTTCCAACAAATGGGGTGCACATTTAGTTGATGATACATGGAGGGGGAACATATATGAGTGATAGTATATGTGGATATCACCTATCGACTATGTGTGTCATTAACTGGAGGTTGTAGAGAAGAAGATAAGACACATATCTAAAATACATTCACATAACATTTACATAAACATTCTTGGGTAGGGCTGATGTCTTTTCTGGATGGGTGTATCTGGGCAGAGGGGGAGACAAAGAAAAAACGCGTGAAAGAAACAGGCCATGGAATTCATTTGCAATCCTTATCATAACACTGTCTCTATGGATGGGTCGTAAATTAAATCTGCTGCTATGACAATGCCCTCGCTCCTTAAACTCATCAAATTTGTGCCGTGCTTGCGCCGCATCAGAATTCGAACACACCTGAATATCAAGCCAATAATTATGACGACTCCCAGGATACAAAGGAGAAACTTCCCTACACTCATAATAACATTTTGAGCCCACTCTCCTAATCCTGAGAACCAATTTCGTGGGTTCAACCATGAGACCCAGCCGGTCAGCTCATTACCCACAGCGGTTAGGGTAAGGTTGTGTCTCCTCCGGAACTCCCACTTCAACTGCAAGATATCGTCCATCTTTTGATCGATTATCTCCGTGGGGTCGTCAGTGCTGTTTGTAATATACGTACAGCACTTCACACCATACTGAGTTGCCAAAGTGACACAGTACCCACCCGTCACGGCTGTGATATAATTAAGGACCATCCTGTGCTGGATCAATTCCGTCTTGTAAGCTTGTAACTCCCTTCCCGTATACCTGAAGGTGTCGTCATACATCTCAGTGATATTATCTATCAAGTTCGCCAGCGCATGGATATACCTATAATTTATAATAGAGATGAGCGCCTGAAATTTTTCGGGTTTTGTGTTTTGGTTTTGGGTTCGGTTCCGCGGCCGTGTTTTGGGTTCGAACGCGTTTTGGCAAAACCTCACCAAATTTTTTTTGTCGGATTCGGGTGTGTTTTGGATTCGGGTGTTTTTTTCCAAAAACACTAAAAAACAGCTTAAATCATAGAATTTGGGGGTCATTTTGATCCCAAAGTATTATTAACCTCAAAAACCATAATTTACACTCATTTTCAGTCTATTCTGAATACCTCACACCTCACAATATTATTTTTAGTCCTAAAATTTGCACCGAGGTCGCTGTGTGAGTAAGATAAGCGACCCTAGTGGCCGACACAAACACCGGGCCCATCTAGGAGTGGCACTGCAGTGTCACGCAGGATGTCCCTTCCAAAAAACCCTCCCCAAACAGCACATGACGCAAAGAAAAAAAGAGGCGCAATGAGGTAGCTGTGTGAGTAAGATTAGCGACCCTAGTGGCCGACACAAACACCGGGCCCATCTAGGAGTGGCACTGCAGTGTCACGCAGGATGGCCCTTCCAAAAAACCCTCCCCAAACAGCACATGACGCAAAGAAAAAAAGAGGCGCAATGAGGTAGCTGTGTGAGTAAGATTAGCGACCCTAGTGGCCGACACAAACACCGGGCCCATCTAGGAGTGGCACTGCAGTGTCACGCAGGATGGCCCTTCCAAAAAACCCTCCCCAAACAGCACATGACGCAAAGAAAAAAAGAGGCGCAATGAGGTAGCTGACTGTGTGAGTAAGATTAGCGACCCTAGTGGCCGACACAAACACCGGGCCCATCTAGGAGTGGCACTGCAGTGTCACGCAGGATGTCCCTTCCAAAAAACCCTCCCCAAACAGCACATGACGCAAAGAAAAAAAGAGGCGCAATGAGGTAGCTGTGTGAGTAAGATTAGCGACCCTAGTGGCCGACACAAACACCGGGCCCATCTAGGAGTGGCACTGCAGTGTCACGCAGGATGGCCCTTCCAAAAAACCCTCCCTAAACAGCACATGACGCAAAGAAAAAAAGAGGCGCAATGAGGTAGCTGTGTGAGTAAGATTAGCGACCCTAGTGGCCGACACAAACACCGGGCACATCTAGGAGTGGCACTGCAGTGTCACGCAGGATGTCCCTTCCAAAAAACCCTCCCCAAACAGCACATGACGCAAAGAAAAAAAGAGGCGCAATGAGGTAGCTGACTGTGTGAGTAAGATTAGCGACCCTAGTGGCCGACACAAACACCGGGCCCATCTAGGAGTGGCACTGCAGTGTCACGCAGGATGTCCCTTCCAAAAAACCCTCCCCAAACAGCACATGACGCAAAGAAAAAAAGAGGCGCAATGAGGTAGCTGACTGTGTGAGTAAGATTAGCGACCCTAGTGGCCGACACAAACACCGGGCCCATCTAGGAGTGGCACTGCAGTGTCACGCAGGATGTCCCTTCCAAAAAACCCTCCCCAAACAGCACATGACGCAAAGAAAAAAAGAGGCGCAATGAGGTAGCTGACTGTGTGAGTAAGATTAGCGACCCTAGTGGCCGACACAAACACCGGGCCCATCTAGGAGTGGCACTGCAGTGTCACGCAGGATGTCCCTTCCAAAAAACCCTCCCCAAACAGCACATGATGCAAAGAAAAAGAAAAGAAAAAAGAGGTGCAAGATGGAATTGTCCTTGGGCCCTCCCACCCACCCTTATGTTGTATAAACAAAACAGGACATGCACACTTTAACCAACCCATCATTTCAGTGACAGGGTCTGCCACACGACTGTGACTGATATGACGGGTTGGTTTGGACCCCCCCCAAAAAAGAAGCAATTAATCTCTCCTTGCACAAACTGGCTCTACAGAGGCAAGATGTCCACCTCATCTTCACCCTCCGATATATCACCGTGTACATCCCCCTCCTCACAGATTATCAATTCGTCCCCACTGGAATCCACCATCTCAGCTCCCTGTGTACTTTGTGGAGGCAATTGCTGCTGGTCAATGTCTCCGCGGAGGAATTGATTATAATTCATTTTAATGAAAATCATCTTCTCCACATTTTCTGGATGTAACCTCGTACGCCGATTGCTGACAAGGTGAGCGGCGGCACTAAACACTCTTTCGGAGTACACACTTGTGGGAGGGCAACTTAGGTAGAATAAAGCCAGTTTGTGCAAGGGCCTCCAAATTGCCTCTTTTTCCTGCCAGTATAAGTACGGACTGTGTGACGTGCCTACTTGGATGCGGTCACTCATATAATCCTCCACCATTCTATCAATGTTGAGAGAATCATATGCAGTGACAGTAGACGACATGTCCGTAATCGTTGTCAGGTCCTTCAGTCCGGACCAGATGTCAGCATCAGCAGTCGCTCCAGACTGCCCTGCATCACCGCCAGCGGGTGGGCTCGGAATTCTGAGCCTTTTCCTCGCACCCCCAGTTGCGGGAGAATGTGAAGGAGGAGATGTTGACAGGTCGCGTTCCGCTTGACTTGACAATTTTGTCACCAGCAGGTCTTTCAACCCCAGCAGACCTGTGTCTGCCGGAAAGAGAGATCCAAGGTAGGCTTTAAATCTAGGATCGAGCACGGTGGCCAAAATGTAGTGCTCTGATTTCAACAGATTGACCACCCGTGAATCCTTGTTAAGCGAATTAAGGGCTGCATCCACAAGTCCCACATGCCTAGCGGAATCGCTCCCTTTTAGCTCCTTCTTCAATGCCTCCAGCTTCTTCTGCAAAAGCCTGATGAGGGGAATGACCTGACTCAGGCTGGCAGTGTCTGAACTGACTTCACGTGTGGCAAGTTCAAAGGGCATCAGAACCTTGCACAACGTTGAAATCATTCTCCACTGCACTTGAGACAGGTGCATTCCACCTACTATATCGTGCTCAATTGTATAGGCTTGAATGGCCTTTTGCTGCTCCTCCAACCTCTGAAGCATATAGAGGGTTGAATTCCACCTCGTTACCACTTCTTGCTTCAGATGATGGCAGGGCAGGTTCAGTAGTTTTTGGTGGTGCTCCAGTCTTCTGTACGTGGTGCCTGTACGCCGAAAGTGTCCCGCAATTTTTCTGGCCACCGACAGCATCTCTTGCACGCCCCTGTCGTTTTTTTAAAAATTCTGCACCACCAAATTCAAGGTATGTGCAAAACATGGGACATGCTGGAATTTGCCCATATTTAATGCACACACAATATTGCTGGCGTTGTCCGATGCCACAAATCCACAGGAGAGTCCAATTGGGGTAAGCCATTCCGCGATGATCTTCCTCAGTTGCCGTAAGAGGTTTTCAGCTGTGTGCGTATTCTGGAAACCGGTGATACAAAGCGTAGCCTGCCTAGGAAAGAGTTGGCGTTTGCGAGATGCTGCTACTGGTGCCGCCGCTGCTGTTCTTGCGGCGGGAGTCCATACATCTACCCAGTGGGCTGTCACAGTCATATAGTCCTGACCCTGCCCTGCTCCACTTGTCCACATGTCCGTGGTTAAGTGGACATTGGGTACAACTGCATTTTTTAGGACACTGGTGAGTCTTTTTCTGACGTCCGTGTACATTCTCGGTATCGCCTGCCTAGAGAAGTGGAACCTAGATGGTATTTGGTAACGGGGGCACACTGCCTCAATAAATTGTCTAGTTCCCTGTGAACTAACGGCGGATACCGGACGCACGTCTGACACCAACATAGTTGTCAAGGACTCAGTTATCCGCTTTGCAGTAGGATGACTGCTGTGATATTTCATCTTCCTCGCAAAGGACTGTTGAACAGTCAATTGCTTACTGGAAGTAGTACAAGTGGGCTTACGACTTCCCCTCTGGGATGACCATCGACTCCCAGCGGCAACAACAGCAGCGCCAGCAGCAGTAGGCGTTACACGCAAGGATGCATCGGAGGAATCCCAGGCAGGAGAGGACTCGTCAGAATTGCCAGTGACATGGCCTGCAGGACTATTGGCATTCCTGGGGAAGGAGGAAATTGACACTGAGGGAGTTGGTGGGGTGGTTTGCGTGAGCTTGGTTACAAGAGGAAGGGATTTACTGGTCAGTGGACTGCTTCCGCTGTCACCCAAAGTTTTTGAACTTGTCACTGACTTATTATGAATGCGCTGCAGGTGACGTATAAGGGAGGATGTTCCGAGGTGGTTAACGTCCTTACCCCTACTTATTACAGCTTGACAAAGGGAACACACGGCTTGACACCTGTTGTCCGCATTTCTGGTGAAATACCTCCACACCGAAGAGCTGATTTTTTTGGTATTTTCACCTGGCATGTCAACGGCCATATTCCTCCCACGGACAACAGGTGTCTCCCCGGGTGCCTGACTTAAACAAACCACCTCACCATCAGAATCCTCCTGGTCAATTTCCTCCCCAGCGCCAGCAACACCCATATCCTCCTCATCCTGGTGTACTTCAACACTGACATCTTCAATCTGACTATCAGGAACTGGACTGCGGGTGCTCCTTCCAGCACTTGCAGGGGGCGTGCAAATGGTGGAAGGCGCATGCTCTTCACGTCCAGTGTTGGGAAGGTCAGGCATCGCAACCGACACAATTGGACTCTCCTTGTGGATTTGGGATTTCAAAGAACGCACAGTTCTTTGCGGTGCTTTTGCCAGCTTGAGTCTTTTCAGTTTTCTAGCGAGAGGCTGAGTGCTTCCATCCTCATGTGAAGCTGAACCACTAGCCATGAACATAGGCCAGGGCCTCAGCCGTTCCTTGCCACTCCGTGTGGTAAATGGCATATTGGCAAGTTTACGCTTCTCCTCCGACAATTTTATTTTAGGTTTTGGAGTCCTTTTTTTACTGATATTTGGTGTTTTGGTTTTGACATGCTCTGTACTATGCCATTGGGCATCGGCCTTGGCAGACGACGTTGCTGGCATTTCATCGTCTCGGCCATGACTAGTGGCAGCAGCTTCAGCACGAGGTGGAAGTGGATCTTGATCTTTCCCTAATTTTGGAACCTCAACATTTTTGTTCTCCATATTTTAATAGGCACAACTAAAAGGCACCTCAGGTAAACAATGGAGATGGATGGATTGGATACTAGTATACAATTATGGACGGGCTGCCGAGTGCCGACACAGAGGTAGCCACAGCCGTGAACTACCGCACTGTACTGTGTCTGCTGCTAATATATAGACTGGTTGATAAAGAGATAGTATACTCGTAACTAGTATGTATGTATAAAGAAAGAAAAAAAACCACGGTTAGGTGGTATATACAATTATGGACGGGCTGCCGAGTGCCGACACAGAGGTAGCCACAGCCGTGAACTACCGCACTGTACTGTGTCTGCTGCTAATATATAGACTGGTTGATAAAGAGATAGTATACTCGTAACTAGTATGTATGTATAAAGAAAGAAAAAAAAACCACGGTTAGGTGGTATATACAATTATGGACGGGCTGCCGAGTGCCGACACAGAGGTAGCCACAGCCGTGAACTACTGTACTGTGTCTGCTGCTAATATATAGACTGGTTGATAAAGAGATAGTATACTCGTAACTAGTATGTATGTATAAAGAAAGAAAAAAAAACCACGGTTAGGTGGTATATACAATTATGGACGGGCTGCCGAGTGCCGACACAGAGGTAGCCACAGCCGTGAACTACCGCACTGTACTGTGTCTGCTGCTAATATATAGACTGGTTGATAAAGAGATAGTATACTCGTAACTAGTATGTATGTATAAAGAAAGAAAAAAAAACCACGGTTAGGTGGTATATACAATTATGGACGGGCTGCCGAGTGCCGACACAGAGGTAGCCACAGCCGTGAACTACCGCACTGTACTGTGTCTGCTGCTAATATATAGACTGGTTGATAAAGAGATAGTATACTCGTAACTAGTATGTATGTATAAAGAAAGAAAAAAAAACCACGGTTAGGTGGTATATACAATTATGGACGGGCTGCCGAGTGCCGACACAGAGGTAGCCACAGCCGTGAACTACCGCACTGTACTGTGTCTGCTGCTAATATATAGACTGGTTGATAAAGAGATAGTATACTCGTAACTAGTATGTATGTATAAAGAAAGAAAAAAAACCCACGGTTAGGTGGTATATACAATTATGGACGGGCTGCCGAGTGCCGACACAGAGGTAGCCACAGCCGTGAACTACCGCACTGTACTGTGTCTGCTGCTAATATATAGACTGGTTGATAAAGAGATAGTATACTCGTAACTAGTATGTATGTATAAAGAAAGAAAAAAAACCACGGTTAGGTGGTATATACAATTATGGACGGGCTGCCGAGTGCCGACACAGAGGTAGCCACAGCCGTGAACTACCGCACTGTACTGTGTCTGCTGCTAATATATAGACTGGTTGATAAAGAGATAGTATACTCGTAACTAGTATGTATGTATAAAGAAAGAAAAAAAAACCACGGTTAGGTGGTATATACAATTATGGACGGGCTGCCGAGTGCCGACACAGAGGTAGCCACAGCCGTGAACTACTGTACTGTGTCTGCTGCTAATATATAGACTGGTTGATAAAGAGATAGTATACTCGTAACTAGTATGTATGTATAAAGAAAGAAAAAAAAACCACGGTTAGGTGGTATATACAATTATGGACGGGCTGCCGAGTGCCGACACAGAGGTAGCCACAGCCGTGAACTACCGCACTGTACTGTGTCTGCTGCTAATATATAGACTGGTTGATAAAGAGATAGTATACTCGTAACTAGTATGTATGTATAAAGAAAGAAAAAAAAACCACGGTTAGGTGGTATATACAATTATGGACGGGCTGCCGAGTGCCGACACAGAGGTAGCCACAGCCGTGAACTACCGCACTGTACTGTGTCTGCTGCTAATATATAGACTGGTTGATAAAGAGATAGTATACTCGTAACTAGTATGTATGTATAAAGAAAGAAAAAAAAACCACGGTTAGGTGGTATATACAATTATGGACGGGCTGCCGAGTGCCGACACAGAGGTAGCCACAGCCGTGAACTACCGCACTGTACTGTGTCTGCTGCTAATATATAGACTGGTTGATAAAGAGATAGTATACTCGTAACTAGTATGTATGTATAAAGAAAGAAAAAAAAACCACGGTTAGGTGGTATATACAATTATGGACGGGCTGCCGAGTGCCGACACAGAGGTAGCCACAGCCGTGAACTACCGCACTGTACTGTGTCTGCTGCTAATATATAGACTGGTTGATAAAGAGATAGTATACTCGTAACTAGTATGTATGTATAAAGAAAGAAAAAAAAACCACGGTTAGGTCACTGGTATATACAATTATGGACGGGCTGCCGAGTGCCGACACAGAGGTAGCCACAGCCGTGAACTACCGCACTGTACTGTGTCTGCTGCTAATATAGACTGGTTGATAAAGAGATAGTATACTACTAATATTATATACTGGTGGTCAGGTCACTGGTCACTAGTCACACTGGCAGTGGCACTCCTGCAGCAAAAGTGTGCACTGTTTAATTTTAATATAATATTATGTACTCCTGGCTCCTGCTATAACCTATAACTGGCACTGCAGTAGTGCTCCCCAGTCTCCCCCACAATTATAAGCTGTGTGAGCTGAGCAGTCAAACAGATATATAATATATATAGATGATGCAGCACACTGGCCTGAGCCTGAGCAGTGCACACAGATATGGTATGTGACTGACTGAGTCACTGTGTGTATCGCTTTTTTCAGGCAGAGAACGGATATATAAAATAAACTGCACTGTGTGTCTGGTGGTCACTCACTATATAATATATTATGTACTCCTGGCTCCTGCTATAACCTATAACTGGCACTGCAGTAGTGCTCCCCAGTCTCCCCCACAATTATAAGCTGTGTGAGCTGAGCAGTCAGACAGATATATATAATATTATATATAGATAATAGATGATGCAGCACACTGGCCTGAGCCTGAGCAGTGCACACAGATATGGTATGTGACTGAGTCACTGTGTGCTGTGTATCGCTTTTTTCAGGCAGAGAACGGATTATATTATGTACTCCTGGCTCCTGCTATAACCTATAACTGGCACTGCAGTAGTGCTCCCCAGTCTCCCCCACAATTATAAGCTGTGTGAGCTGAGCAGTCAGACAGATATATATAATATTATATATAGATAATAGATGATGCAGCACACTGGCCTGAGCCTGAGCAGTGCACACAGATATGGTATGTGACTGAGTCACTGTGTGCTGTGTATCGCTTTTTTCAGGCAGAGAACGGATTATAAATAAAAGTGGTGGTCACTGGTCACTATCAGCAAAACTCTGCACTGTACACTACTGAGTACTCCTAATGCTCCCCAAAATTAGTAAATCAAGTGTCTCTCTAATCTATTCTAATTCTAAACGGAGAGGACGCCAGCCACGTCCTCTCCCTATCAATCTCAATGCACGTGTGAAAATGGCGGCGACGCGCGGCTCCTTATATAGAATCCGAGTCTCGCGATAGAATCCGAGCCTCGCGAGAATCCGACAGCGTCATGATGACGTTCGGGCGCGCTCGAGTTAACCGAGCAAGGCGGGAAGATCCGAGTCGCTCGGACCCGTGAAAAAAAACATGAAGTTCTGGCGGGTTCGGATTCAGAGAAACCGAACCCGCTCATCTCTAATTTATAATTCCTCTGGCAGTACGGGTGATGTCTAATGCGAGAAGGAATTGAATCCCGGTGGATTCGTGGATCAAATCAGAGGCTACGTGCTCTGTCCACCTCTATGAGGTGTCTCTTGACGATGTGTTCATAGTGAGTATAAGTATAAGGAGCCTGAGCACTGCGGTGAACATCTTTCATCTTATCATGGGTTATGGTCATGACCTCTGGCAACACTCTTCCAACATAACACAATCCCTCTGCGTTCGGGGCAAGCCACTTATACGCCTTCCTCCGACATATGAAATAGGCATCATCGGGGTGAACATAGGGGACAGAATATGACATTACCATATTACAAACTTTCCAAGTGAAAAACCCAATCCCTAGTTCTCCCATCTGCTCAGTACAAGTATCAGGCTGGGTGATATGAGCACAGAACCCTGGTGATACTTCTCCAACCCACATGGTCATGATTCCTCGAGTATACCTATACTGAAAATACCTTCCACTGTTGGCTATTTGGCGTACAAGTTCAGAGTCTATGGGTATCCTATCAGCTCTGTGCGAAAAGGCCATTGTCTGGTTATTCCACGTCACCTCCCAATTTCCCGGTTTTCGGTAATTGGAAATATTGAAACATAATAAGGATCTATCTACATGATACTGATGGAGCTTCAAACTAGGGGGCCTAGAAATATTGAATTTCTTGTCCACCGGTCTCCCACCCCGTAATTCGAGTACCTCATCTATTGCTAAAGGGTACGGTACTAATCCTGACTTGCTCTGACCTTGAGGTACTTGTGAGCACACCCAGAATTCTGTCTGGTTTAAGACCTTACCCACTAGTGAGTGGTAATCACTCAATGGATGACGGTCCATGTTGATATTAAGGCTGGACTGACATCTCTGGATGCACCCATCCTCGACTATGTTCTCACAATTCCTACAAATGCAATTTTCCTCAGCCAATAATCCTTCACAGTGCCTCCGAGCTCCCTGACTACCAGATCGCTTTCTGATACTCGCCTTTGCTCGAGTGATGTGTTGCTCTTGAGATTCTACAAATCCATCCTCGCCATCAGAACCCATTCCAGATCCTTTCTCGACCTCTCTGGGACCCTCACCGAAACAGACTGTCCTGGTCAACATCAGGATTAACAGGAAAACCCGGAACGCAGTCTCTTGGGGTAAGTCCATCTTGTTAAGGGAAGAGAAGGGAAACAAGAAGGGGGAGAAAGAGAAGGAGAGAAGGAGGGTAGTGGGAGATGGAGAAAATAAAAAAATAAAAACTGGTGCGACAACCGCCTCTGGTCTTGTTGTTCTCAGCGCTCAGGTGCCGTCTCAACAGTCCTGCCTCTCAGCTTTCCCAGAACAGACACTCCAGTGATACGATGTTCTCTACACTCTGCTCTTTGTCACGAGTTCTCTCCGGGTCAGCGACCTTTCTGTAGGGAACATAAATCTTGCATTTCAATGTGTTTAACTGTTGTGTATTATCAGTTGTGTGAAGTAAACCATCTGTGGAAAGTGAAAAGAGAGGGGAAATAATAAAAAGAAAATTTGTCAGATTTGCGTTCACCATCAGGCTGTCACACCATCATGTATATCGGTATCTATGCACAGTCTCCCTTCACCAGTATTCCCATCCTCCACCCTTTGTGCATGACCAGGCACACTGATAATGGTGTCCCTATGCTGGTGAGATATACTGGGTTTGGGCAGAACTCTGAAAAGACCGAGTAGGCATGTGACGTTTGAACTGTAATCCTGTCGGTGAACTTAAGAGGTGAAGAGGAAACTTTGAAGACAAATCACAGAGTTTAGTAACAGATAAGTTTGTAGAGGCAAAGATGATTTTACAAAGTTTGACATCTGGATTGGGCACTACGGGGAATGATTCCCTAATCGGTATGTTCCTCTAAAAATTTTTTCTATGTGTGTTATATCTCTACTGGGACTATCCCAGCCATCAATCCAGTGTCCTGTCCATTCTAAATTCATAGGGAACCCAGTATGTTTGAGATAATTTCCTCAACCTGTGATGGATATGCGTCTAAAACAGTGAAATGCAACATTAGTCTTCGTGGGTATCTAACGTATTTTGTGCTTCCTGGGTGGGAGCACTCAATATGTTTACCATCTCTAACAAAACTCCTGTTAAGTTACTTAGAGGTCACTTCTGCTAGAGAGAGAAGCAGACGTTTAGAGGCCTCCTCCTAACCCCAGTAAGTTCTGTCAAAAGGGTAAAGTTGCATTTATTCATTTCTTCCCATTAACTGAATCTGTATTTTTCTATACTGTATCGTGATTCCTTACTATATGTCCCTTGATCCCGTCTATGTGTTTAATAACATGGCTTGTTTTCTCTGTCTAGGGGTCTATATTGATTATGTGTTCTACTATACCTACAATCTCTGGCAAAATGCCCTTCCTTCCTACAAATGTAGCATGTTCTCTGTCTTTTCCAAACAGCAGGGGTCTGAGGTTTAGGCTGATGAGACTTTGGTGTAAGAGCCTGTATACTTTCAATCCTCAGCCTCTCCTCCTGTTGTTTTCTACGCCTAACAATATTTTTGTGGTGTACAATTGCGCACTCTCTAAGGCAAGCTACTGTGACCCCTCTCCAATTAGGCAAAGATGTTTGTACTCTGTCCCTTACTGTCTTATCGAGTCCGTCCATTAGCACAGAGACAGCCACCTCCCTGTAATTCGTATTGTTCCCTGTATCCGATACCCCCATGTATCTATCCATTATTTGCAGGGCCCGATGGAAATATTCAGATGTCATTTCATTTTCCTTCTGTTTTATGGAGAAAATTCTTCTCCACTTTACAGTTGTGGGGAAATACAACTCTAGTTGCCTGTTAATTTGCTCTAAGTTCTCCTGATTGTGTTTGTCAGTCATAAGACTATCCGACTCTAATCTACAATCAGTGATACATTTTTGGGTGTCAATATTAGGGGATAGGCACGCTTTCAAAAGTATCCGCCAGTGTTTTTTTGTCGGTTCCTACGCAATACCCAGATCTCTGATAAATTTCTGACATCTAGCTAAATCCTTCCGAGGGTCGGGGAATTCTGAAATGATTGATCGCAGCTCATCTCTGGGCCACGGGCAATATATTGCATTATTCCTGGTGAGGACTACTCCCTGACTATCGGTTCCCCCATTGGGAGTTACTGTTCCCAAGACAGGGTGTAATTCTACCATTCCGTTCCTGATTTGTTTACTGTGAGGTGTTGTTGTCTCTGTGCAATGAGCTGTCTCACACTTACCGGTAGCTGTGACCTCACCAGTTCTTTCATTGGGGAATATTGTTACTGCAATACCTGGTTGGACAGACCCCACCTGATTGTCCTGCAAAGTGACTGCTTGGAGGAGAGCTGCGATTTGGCTGGATCCTTCATCTTCCTGTGACCTATAACCTGAAAAAGACTTCAAAACAGGATACATCTTGCAAAAATTAGGGTAAATACATTGTTTTTGCATACTACTATCGTTTACGGATATATCATTGACTGTAGCCATCTCTTCCCCTTCGACCTGTGTCGACACTGGTGTGTTTGTGTTCTCATTCCTGCTAGGTTTTGAACCTGTTTTGAGAATTTGTTCTCTTTGCATATCCCCCTCCTGTTGCCATAATTTTAAACAATCATTATGTCTAATCCTTTGTTTTCTGGATTTTTAAAGACATATTTTACGGCTTACATTCTGCAGTACCTCTGGTTCAAAGCTGCCCACCTTAGGGAATGGTTCCCTATCTTTGTCAGTCACACATTCCCATTCAGACAAAAAGTCTTCAATACTTTTTCCTTTAAACTCCGCTGACCCCATGGGCCGCGGCTCTACAACCTGAACCCTGGTTAAACGTCCCTTACTTGAGCAACTGGCTCCCATAATTGTGGGCCTTTTCCCACAAACACCAAAATATAAGGTAACGGTGAAAGTTCTCCGAGCGCTCTTCACCCGCTCACCGCCCACATTGGCCAGTACTACCATACACTGTCGATAGTGAAGGCAATGTACCCAACTTAGGGCCCTATGTGACCTATATTTACTGGAAGTTTTTAGGAATAACTTATCCTTTCCAGTAAAGTATCGTCCGTTGGAGATTTTCCTGAGAGAGACCAGCGAAAAAACTCCCTATGCACTTTATTATACACAAATCAGGCTTGCGTATGTTCTATACAGCGCTGATGATACCGCAATTTTACGCAAAAGCTCGTAAAAAGGATATCACGTTGCGCTATATATCGCACCCACAAACGCGCGGTCCAATCGCACAGCGTATAGGTACTTGTTACTTTTCTGCCGTACGACCACTGGAATCGATTTTCAGGCTGCAAAACCTCAGCCGGAGCGTATAAAAAAAAAACTATATGGGTCACAACACTTCACAATTCCCTACCACGCTCCTGTGTAAGTCTCCTCACGACTTACGTATTAAACCTTATATTAACGTGGGTCTGCCGCCTCACGCCACCAAGTCTCCACTCACTTGATGTACCACACACAGAGATTCCAAATTCCGTGGTTTAAATTTCCACTCGCTCCTGCGTTCGCTTACTCAATTACACTTTGGTTTTTCTGTACAGAAAATTATCATTCATTCAGACAAGCAGCTTTACTCCCAGAGACAATACAGTAAATAAGGGTTTTATACTAAACTTTGGAAGCTGGGCAATCTTGTGTTATTGTAGCGTGGCTACTGTCCCACCTTTAAACTAAACGAACTATTTAGCGACCGTATTCTTACGCAATTTGCGTAAACACATGACCGTGCTTACGCCGCGTGTGCAGTTCCGTACTTTGTCCGAGACACGTGTACAAAACCATACGTCCGCAATAGCACAAATCATACAATTTCTATAAATGTGAGCAATATTAACTATAATTGCTCACTTAACATGCCACACAGTTTCTTTTCTGTATAAACCTTTATAACTAGGCCAGACTGCGTTTGTGTTTTACACTTACTTCCTTTGTTTATATTACGAATCTAGTAATCTGAATGTTATGGCAACAATGTGGGAAAGTATGCACAGAGTATGGGTGTACGCTTTTGTTGTGTACGCATTTGGCGCCAAAAATAAATTCACAGATTTTAAATAGCTGTTTTCCTGCTTACCTTACGAGTTCTTACCAGCATCCCTACGAACCATACAGAGCAGACACCATCTAATCAGCAATTAAGTAGGGTTTTCAGTGTATCCACCGACCAAGAAAAGGATACGTAGGATTCCTTCTGTCCACCCTTATGCTGATAGATTATGTCTGCTTGTGACCTGTTAAGCAGTAAAAATGTTGAAAATCGGACGGCAGAACAAGTGCACGCGCAGTGGGCATGTGTGTGCAGTTTATACGTGCTGTGTGTTCTTGAATATTTTTCGACTTTGACAGGGGTAATTCAGACCTGGTCGCTGCTGTGCGTTTTCGCACAATGGGCGATCAGATCTGAACTGCGCATGTGTATGCATCGCAATGCGCCGGTGCGTCGGATGACTGCGCAGGGGATCAGTGCCTGGCGATGGGTTTGTGCGAAGGATCCATTCGCACGGGCGTTCGCAAGGAAATTAACAGGAATAGGGCGTTTGTGGGTGGCAACTGACCGTTTTACAAGAGTGTCCGGAGAAACGCAGGAGGGAAAAGGCGTTTTGAGGGAGGGTGTCTGACTTCAGCTCCGGCCCTGATCAGCATGAAACAAACGCAGCGGCTGAGTAAGTCCTGGGTAGTGCAGAGACTGCACATACTGATGTTTGTGCAGGTCTCCTACAACAGTGAACGTACACCTACACACACCATATACACTCCCCCTGTAGGCGGCGAATATCTGATCGCAGGGATGCAAAAAGCGCACCCTAGTGATCAGGTCTAAATTATCCCCTATAACCCTACTCTAACCCAAGCCTAAACTCAGCCTAACCCTAAACCTAACCACAGCCTATAGCTGGGTACACACTGGCATTGTTTCCGACATCGGAACGAATGCCTGTTAACACAGATTGGCCGTACACACTGCAGCAAAGTTAATGAAGGTCGGAACGATCTTGTCCTTCATTAGCATAAACAAGGATGCTAGCAATAACGTAGGTTTGATATGCAGCACATCAAACATAGCGACTGTCGCAAGCGTCTGCGGGTGTGCACAATCCTGCATACACACTAAGCGATGTAAGCGAGATGTTGTTCCAAAATGGCATTTTGGAACAACATTGCTCCAGTGTGTGTACCCAGCTTAGCCCAGGGCTGTCAAGAGCATACACAGGCCCAGGTGGGGAGAAGGGAGGCATGGAGAATTCTGGGACGGTATGGCCATGCCCCCTGCCCAAAACATTATAAAAAAAATACCATGCTCTGCACAGGGGGACACATTATGACAAAGTCTACATTGTGAATGCTGAATGCCAACCTAATGACTGCATACTGTTTAAAGTACAGTTGTCTTCAGATACAATGTTCTGATTTCTCGTTGATTAGGAACCTCATACCTCATTGACGTCACAGGTTCCTAGCGATTTGATCGTCTGTACTTCCATGAATACTGGTTCAGCCACAGAAATGCTGCTTTCACTGTTAGAAGGTAATGAGATCACTTTAAAAACAAATAGTAGGTGCTTGAAGTTGTGTAAGCTGTGACCTCATGTTTCCAACCTTTTACACTGTATACAGTCTGCCAAATCACAGTAACTTATTGCAGGAAAATTCAGCATTTTTAAACTCTGTTTGGATCTGCTACCTTGGATACTGGACTTTTGTAGCTCTGTAACTGCGCTACAGCATAAACCTGAAATGAGAAACCACAATTTCAGTCGTTTACTGATGCAGAGACTTCCAGATGTGGCTGAACAAATACAGCAAACACTGAACCAGATTGTGACTCATAGGGTGTAACCATCCATCGCACAAGAGAAAGGGAGAAGAAGAGATAATAGATAAATTGCAAAGAATTCCAAGGAAAGGCACGTGGTGCTCAGAGAACCATTCCACGTCCATGTTGGCTTCTCTTCTAGACTGGAGTCACTTTCTTAGTGAGTAAATGGAATTATTTACCAAACTCTCCTTCAACATCCCAGAAAGAATTTCATTTGTTATGTGTAACTACTGGGCCACAGGACCAGGATGTCTTAAGGTTGGAAGAAAAAAAGTGAGATTAAGATTTCTGCTCTCAGAATGCCAACAAGTGAGATGTAAGCATTCAGAAAGATAAAGTTTGAGAAACAACTCCGTGCGCACAGAAGCAGCCTGCCAGTTGAACACTCCTAAAGGTATCCTTCACCCTTCACCAACAGTGCAAAAACAGAAAAAATGGAGAGACAACTTAATCAGCGCTTCTTTGTAGACTCAATAATCACTTAGTTCTCAATAATCGTCTCCGTTTTTTTTTATATAAAATGAGATAAAACAGAGAATATATAGTGTAATACAGTTTAATAAAATAGACGAATAACAAACACATGCAGATTCACTAAAACAATATATCAGTCATAAAGTGCATAATAATGAGGCAAAATCCATAGACTGGAGGCTTCTCAGTCATTACAGAGGGTGATTACCAGGTTTGTTGGAACTGTGGTCAGACAGTTCATAGACAGCACACACAAGTGCACACATAAAATACTTATTAGTTTGATGGGTCTTTCAAGGGTCTTGTGTAACCTCAAAAAAACAACAAAAAATGCATATAGTGTTATATCTTTATAGCATTTCTACTAGGTCTTTATGAGGAAACTCGTACCCTTAAATTTGCCTATCAGATTAATGATAGACAAAAAAGCGTCTGAAACTCCAACTGATCACACGGGGTTCCTCCTCTTAATGGATCCTCCTTCTGAGCCTTCCAACAGTAACTCCTCAGGATATCACATGTGAAAACAGAAATTCACCACCATAGTGTAAAACCATAGATTTATTTTCACAAGCAAAAATAAAAATTAGCCTCCCACCCTTATAGGTGGTCTACTAATCGACAAGTAGACAAAACAGTTTAAAAATGGCCAAGTTGTAAAATCTGCAAATATTGGACTCCTACCAGATGGAATGGTCTATTCTGAAAAATAGACTTTTTCGCAGGATTAATGAAGAAACCTCAGGCGTCCCTGGAAACAGTCCTTCGTCCTGGGTAGTGGTCCTCCGTTTGCAGAGCCCCTCCTCACCAACGCGTTTCAATACACAAGGGTATCTTTATCAAGGTGTGTGGAGGACAAACATCCCAGGGTTTTTATACCCATTCTCTGAAACCTAAAAGTATCCCTAAAGCTAGACATGGATCTCCTGCACTTTCCCTATCTCTATGCTTCTAATGGTAAAAATCCTCTCCACTAGGTCCGTTGCAGATTTTGTGAGTGTTCTATTTTCCCGCCTTCCGTCCTCCGGTGACATGTACACATCGCGTCACTGACCGGAAGTGACGTTCCGCAACTCCCGCGACGTCACATCCTAACCGGAAGTGAGTCGCGCATCTCCGGAGGATGCTCCCCGTCTTTCTCTGCTCACTCTTCACAGTTCCACCCTAGAAATCGTTCGGTTGGTATATTACGGGGGACGATTTTCCATAATAGGAGGGCAGAGTCCATTGTTCTATTTCAGAACCGGGATAGTTAGATGTTACTTAAATGTATAAACACACTGATTAACAACAAAATCTTTTTCAAGGTTTATATTAAACACTTTTGTAAATAGTTATTGGTTATATCAAGATCCACAAGGTAAAAAATAACATGTGTATAAAAATAAAAGAAATAGAAGAAGAAAAAGAAGAAAAAAATGGAAGAAAAAAGAGGATAGTCAAAACCACCATTAACTTCCTCACAAGAACCATTTTAATTCGAAATCCTTGTTAATTCCCTTTGGTACAAGGGTTTCGAATTGATGCATCATCCGCATCTCGCTTTTTGCTAGTTTCTTGTTAATATCACTATTTCTAGAGTCACAGGTGATCTTTCTTAGGCCAAAAAAATTCTTTATATGGTTTACATCACAATTATGTTTCTCTTTGAAGTGGCTAGAGAGAGCATGCGTCTCTACCCCCTTTTTAATATTCCGTAAGTGCTCTCCTACCCTTACCTTTAATTGCCTGCTTGTTCTACCAATATAAAAGAGATTACATGAACATTCTATACCATAAATTACATTGGTAGAATTACATGTTATGAACTCCCGAATATAAAGAATTTTTTTGGCCTAAGAAAGATCACCTGTGACTCTAGAAATAGTGATATTAACAAGAAACTAGCAAAAAGCGAGATGCGGATGATACATCAATTCGAAACCCTTGTACCAAAGGGAATTAACAAGGATTTCGAATTAAAATGGTTCTTGTGAGGAAGTTAATGGTGGTTTTGACTATCCTCTTTTTTCTTCCATTTTTTTCTTCTTTTTCTTCTTCTATTTCTTTTATTTTTATACACATGTTATTTTTTACCTTGTGGATCTTGATATAACCAATAACTATTTACAAAAGTGTTTAATATAAACCTTGAAAAAGATTTTGTTGGTAATCAGTGTGTTTATACATTTAAGGAACATCTAACTATCCCGGTTCTGAAATAGAACAATGGACTCTGCCCTCCTATTATGGAAAATCGTCCCCCGTAATATACCAACCAAACGATTTCTAGGGTGGAACTGTGAAGAGTGAGCAGAGAAAGACGGGGAGCATCCTCCGGAGATGCGCGACTCACTTCCTGTTAGGATGTGACGTCGCGGGAGTTGCGGAACGTCACTTCCGGTCAGTGACGCGATGTGTACATGTCACCGGAGGACGGAAGGTGGGAAAATAGAACACTCACAAAATCTGCAACGGACCTAGTGGAGAGGATTTTTACCATTAGAAGCATAGAGATAGGGAAAGTGCAGGAGATCCATGTCTAGCTTTAGGGATACTTTTAGGTTTCAGAGAATGGGTATAAAAACCCTGGGATGTTTGTCCTCCACACACCTTGATAAAGATACCCTTGTGTATTGAAACGCGTTGGTGAGGAGGGGCTCTGCAAACGGAGGACCACTACCCAGGACGAAGGACTGTTTCCAGGGACGCCTGAGGTTTCTTCATTAATCCTGCGAAAAAGTCTATTTTTCAGAATAGACCATTCCATCTGGTAGGAGTCCAATATTTGCAGATTTTACAACTTGGCCATTTTTAAACTGTTTTGTCTACTTGTCGATTAGTAGACCACCTATAAGGGTGGGAGGCTAATTTTTATTTTTGTTTGTGAAAATAAATCTATGGTTTTACACTATGGTGGTGAATTTCTGTTTTCACATGTGATATCCTGAGGAGTTACTGTTGGAAGGCTCAGAAGGAGGATCCATTAAGAGGAGGAACCCCGTGTGATCAGTTGGAGTTTCAGACGCTTTTTTGTCTATCATTAATCTGATAGGCAAATTTAAGGGTACGAGTTTCCTCATAAAGACCTAGTAGAAATGCTATAAAGATATAACACTATATGCATTTTTTGTTGTTTTTTTAAGGTTACACAAGACCCTTGAAAGACCCATCAAACTAATAAGTATTTTATGTGTGCGCCATTCTATGTGGAGGGTTTCTATCTCTGTTCGTCTATATCTGTGAAGTGTTGGTGGAACTTCATTCCCTCTACTAAGAAAAGCAGCCACGCATGCGCAATTGTGACTGTCTATCAATTATTTGTCTAGCACACACAAGTGATAAGGGGATCCCGGGACTTCCCCACAAGAAGACCGGGCTGCTGCCACCAGGAACACACTTTGCTGAGTCTGGCTGGAACGCCTCCTCACCGACGCGTTTCTACCCCTGACTTGGGTCTTTCTCAAGGTGTAAAAAAAGGAATAATCCATTTTGTCTCAAGTCAATATTTAAATCTTCATTGTCCAATTGCGTCGTTCCGTGCACAGCTGAACCCTGAACATCATTTACTACAAGTCTCATGGTGCCCTGCCGTGCACGGACTTCCTGTACAGCAGCTTCCGCGTATACAGGGTTCCATGGCAACCTAGGGATTACGAACACAGTCGGGCGCCCGTTGTCGATACGTTACTTCCGCCCTACGTCCGCTTCGTGGCTATTCGTATTATAGTTGATAGCACCATATACTGTTGTTTTCTCTACAACAAATTTACTTTATAAGGTCTTTTGTGATTTGAGTATGTTTCACATTCATTTTGATAAGCGTAGAGTCCGCGTATGGCGCTACGTCACTTCCGGTGACGCTTTATTGTAAACAAACTGCTGTCACAGGTACATTTATCATCATAGAAAACATCGAAAAAAATAAAATAACATTATACACATATGCACAGATTCAATAAGAAATGGTGGCTAAAAGACATTACCGACACACAAGACCACTACTAAACAGGCTAATAAGCTAAAATAAAGTTAAAAAAGGAGGAGGATATTAATATAAAAACCATTTAATTTCGAAATCAGCATTAAGGCCACCTGTTTTTAACGTTCCAAAATCATAAATGGCCTTCATTTCAGCTTTGGCCAGCTGGCTTTCCACATCTTTTCTTCTCCGCTGGCCTTTAATATGTCTGATACCGCAAAAATGTTTGATACCAGATGTACTACACTGGTGATGGGTTTTAAAGTGCTGAGATAGTCCATGAGTCATTAGACCCTTTTTAATATTTTTCAAATGCTCACTAATTCTTATTTTTAGTGGTCTGGAGGTACGGCCTATGTACCACTTGCTACATGTGCACTGTATCGCATAAACAACGTTTGAACTGTTGCACGTAACATAATCTATTATTTTAAATTCATTATTATTTATATTCACTTCAGTTATTTTACTGCTGTTACTTTGTATATTTCTGCAGCCCAGACAGAATCCACATCTAAAAAAAACCTTGGATTTCACTGTACACATTGGTCTCTTTACTGGTTGGGCACTTTTCACCAAACATTTTCTCAGATTTGGAGCCTTCCTAAAAATGCATTTAGGTTTCTCAGGCAACAAATGGCCAATAATAGGGTCCTTTTTCAGAATCCCCCAATGTTTGTTGAGGGATTTTTCCAGGATTTTATGTTGGCTATTAAATGATGTCACAAACGCCCAATCATAATTTGATCTGTTTCCCCCATCATTTTTATTCTTTGGCTGTAACAAATCTTTTCGATCAAGCTTTGCGACCTTCATTTAAGTTGGTCTATTTTTTCTGGTAAGTATCCTGAAGCCTCAAATTTCAACTTCATGTCTTCTGCTTACATCTCATAAGTTTCGAGACTTGTGCAGTTGCGTTTTAGCCGCATAAATTGACCATTTGGAATTGAACCTAACCAATTTCGGTGGTGGCAACTAGTTGCATTAATATAGGCTCCCGAATTGGTAGGTTTAATTTAAGTTTTTGGTTTCAATTTGTCCATTCTTAATTAAAATTAGAGATGAGCGGGTTCGGTTTCTCTGAATCCGAACCCGCACGAACTTCATGTTTTTTTTCACGGGTCCGAGCGACTCGGATCTTCCCGCCTTGCTCGGTTAACCCGAGCGCGCCCGAACGTCATCATGACGCTGTCGGATTCTCGCGAGACTCGGATTCTATATAAGGAGCCGCGCGTCGCCGCCATTTTCACACGTGCATTGAGATTGATAGGGAGAGGACGTGGCTGGCGTCCTCTCCATTTAGATTAGGAGAGAGAGAGAGAGATTGACCTGAGGCTGATACTGTAGAAGAGAGTGCAGAGTTTAGTGACTGACCACAGTGACCACCTGCAGTGCAGTTGTTTTATTTAATATATCCGTTCTCTGCCTGAAAAAAACGGTACACACAGTGACTCAGTCACATACCATATCTGTGTGCACTGCTCAGCCCAGTGTGCTGCATGCCTGCATCATCTATGTATATATTATATATCTGACTGTGCTCAGCTCACACAGCTTATAATTGTGGGGGAGACTGGGGAGCACTGCAGTGCCAGTTATAGGTTATAGCAGGAGCCAGGAGTACAAGATAGTCACATACCATATCTGTGTGCACTGCTCAGCCCAGTGTGCTGCATCATCTATGTATATATTATATATCTGACTGTGCTCAGCTCACACAGCTTATAATTGTGGGGGAGACTGGGGAGCACTGCAGTGCCAGTTATAGGTTATAGCAGGAGCCAGGAGTACATATTATATTAAAATTAAACAGTGCACACTTTTGCTGCAGGAGTGCCACTGCCAGTGTGACTGACCAGTGACCTGACCACACTGACCACCAGTATAGTTATTAGTATACTATATTGTGATTGCCTGAAAAAGTTAAACACTCGCCGTGTGACTTCACTTGTGTGGTGTTTTTTTTTTTTATTCTATAAAAAACTCATTCTGCTGACAGACAGTGTCCAGCAGGTCCGTCATTATATAATATATATACCTGTCCGGCTGCAGTAGTGATATATATATATATTTTTATATCATTATTTATCATCCAGTCGCAGCAGACACAGTACGGTAGTTCACGGCTGTAGCTACCTCTGTGTCGGCACTCGGCAGTCCATCCATAATTGTATACCACCTACCCGTGGTTTTTTTTCTTTCTTCTTTATACATACATACTACTACATCTCTTTATCAACCAGTCTATATTAGCAGCAGACACAGTACAGTACGGTAGTTCACGGCTGTGGCTACCTCTGTGTCGGCACTTGGCAGTCCGTCCATAATTGTATACCACCTAACCGTGGTTTTTTTTTCTTTCTTCTTTATACATACATACTACGACATCTCTTTATCAACCAGTCTATATTAGCAGCAGACACAGTACAGTACGGTAGTTCACGGCTGTGGCTACCTCTGTGTCGGCACTCGGCAGTCCGTCCATAATTGTATACCACCTAACCGTGGTTTTTTTTTCTTTCTTCTTCATACATACATACTACGACATCTCTTTATCAACCAGCCTATATTAGCAGCAGACACAGTACAGTACGGTAGTTCACGGCTGTGGCTACCTCTGTGTCGGCACTCGGCAGTCCGTCCATAATTGTATACCACCTAACCGTGGTTTTTTTTTCTTTCTTCTTTATACATACATACTACGACATCTCTTTATCAACCAGTCTATATTAGCAGCAGACACAGTACAGTACGGTAGTTCACGGCTGTGGCTACCTCTGTGTCGGCACTCGGCAGTCCGTCCATAATTGTATACCACCTACCCGTGGTTTTTTTTTCTTTCTTCTTTATACATACATACTACTACATCTCTTTATCAACCAGTCTATATTAGCAGCAGACACAGTACAGTACGGTAGTTCACGGCTGTGGCTACCTCTGTGTCGGCACTCGGCAGTCCGTCCATAATTGTATACCACCTAACCGTGGTTTTTTTTTTCTTTCTTCTTTATACATACATACTACGACATCTCTTTATCAACCAGTCTATATTAGCAGCAGACACAGTACAGTACGGTAGTTCACGGCTGTGGCTACCTCTGTGTCGGCACTCGGCAGTCCGTCCATAATTGTATACCACCTACCCGTGGTTTTTTTTTCTTTCTTCTTCATACATACATACTACGACATCTCTTTATCAACCAGTCTATATTAGCAGCAGACACAGTACAGTACGGTAGTTCACGGCTGTGGCTACCTCTGTGTCGGCACTCGGCAGTCCGTCCATAATTGTATACCACCTAACCGTGGTTTTTTTTTCTTTCTTCTTCATACATACATACTACGACATCTCTTTATCAACCAGTCTATATTAGCAGCAGACACAGTACAGTACGGTAGTTCACGGCTGTTGCTACCTCTGTGTCGGCACTCGGCAGTCCGTCCATAATTGTATACCACCTAACCGTGGTTTTTTTTTCTTTCTTCTTCATACATACATACTACGACATCTCTTTATCAACCAGTCTATATTAGCAGCAGACACAGTACAGTACGGTAGTTCACGGCTGTGGCTACCTCTGTGTCGGCACTCGGCAGTCCGTCCATAATTGTATACTAGTATCCATCCATCTCCATTGTTTACCTGAGGTGCCTTTTAGTTGTGCCTATTAAAATATGGAGAACAAAAATGTTGAGGTTCCAAAATTAGGGAAAGATCAAGATCCACTTCCACCTCGTGCTGAAGCTGCTGCCACTAGTCATGGCCGAGACGATGAAATGCCAGCAACGTCGTCTGCCAAGGCCGATGCCCAATGTCATAGTACAGAGCATGTCAAATCCAAAACACCAAATATCAGTAAAAAAAGGACTCCAAAACCTAAAATAAAATTGTCGGAGGAGAAGCGTAAACTTGCCAATATGCCATTTACCACACGGAGTGGCAAGGAACGGCTGAGGCCCTGGCCTATGTTCATGGCTAGTGGTTCAGCTTCACATGAGGATGAAAGCACTCAGCCTCTCGCTAGAAAAATGAAAAGACTCAAGCTGGCAAAAGCACAGCAAAGAACTGTGCATTCTTCGAAATCCCAAATCCACAAGGAGAGTCCAATTGTGTCGGTTGCGATGCCTGACCTTCCCAACACTGGACGTGAAGAGCATGCGCCTTCCACCATTTGCACGCCCCCTGCAAGTGCTGGAAGGAGCACCCGCAGTCCAGTTCCTGATAGTCAGATTGAAGATGTCAGTGTTGAAGTACACCAGGATGAGGAGGATATGGGTGTTGCTGGCGCTGGGGAGGAAATTGACCAGGAGGATTCTGATGGTGAGGTGGTTTGTTTAAGTCAGGCACCCGGGGAGACACCTGTTGTCGGTGGGAGGAATATGGCCGTTGACATGCCAGGTGAAAATACCAAAAAAATCAGCTCTTCGGTGTGGAGGTATTTCAACAGAAATGCGGACAACAGGTGTCAAGCCGTGTGTTCCCTTTGTCAAGCTGTAATAAGTAGGGGTAAGGACGTTAACCACCTCGGAACATCCTCCCTTATACGTCACCTGCAGCGCATTCATAATAAGACAGTGACAAGTTCAAAAACTTTGGGTGACAGCGGAAGCAGTCCACTGACCAGTAAATCCCTTCCTCTTGTAACCAAGCTCACGCAAACCACCCCACCAACTCCCTCAGTGTCAATTTCCTCCTTCCCCAGGAATGCCAATAGTCCTGCAGGCCATGTCACTGGCAATTCTGACGATTCCTCTCCTGCCTGGGATTCCTCCGATGCATCCTTGCGTGTAACGCCTACTGCTGCTGGCGCTGCTGTTGTTGCTGCTGGGAGTCGATGGTCATCCCAGAGGGGAAGTCGTAAGCCCACTTGTACTACTTCCAGTAAGCAATTGACTGTTCAACAGTCCTTTGCGAGGAAGATGAAATATCACAGCAGTCATCCTGCTGCAAAGCGGATAACTGAGGCCTTGACAACTATGTTGGTGTTAGACGTGCGTCCGGTATCCGCCGTTAGTTCACAGGGAACTAGACAATTTATTGAGGCAGTGTGCCCCCGTTACCAAATACCATCTAGGTTCCACTTCTCTAGGCAGGCGATACCGAGAATGTACACGGACGTCAGAAAAAGACTCACCAGTGTCCTAAAAAATGCAGTTGTACCCAATGTCCACTTAACCACGGACATGTGGACAAGTGGAGCAGGGCAGGGTCAGGACTATATGACTGTGACAGCCCACTGGGTAGATGTATGGACTCCCGCCGCAAGAACAGCAGCGGCGGCACCAGTAGCAGCATCTCGCAAACGCCAACTCTTTCCTAGGCAGGCTACGCTTTGTATCACCGCTTTCCAGAATACGCACACAGCTGAAAACCTCTTACGGCAACTGAGGAAGATCATCGCGGAATGGCTTACCCCAATTGGACTCTCCTGTGGATTTGTGGCATCGGACAACGCCAGCAATATTGTGTGTGCATTAAATATGGGCAAATTCCAGCACGTCCCATGTTTTGCACATACCTTGAATTTGGTGGTGCAGAATTATTTAAAAAACGACAGGGGCGTGCAAGAGATGCTGTCGGTGGCCAGAAAAATTGCGGGACACTTTCGGCGTACAGGCACCACGTACAGAAGACTGGAGCACCACCAAAAACTACTGAACCTGCCCTGCCATCATCTGAAGCAAGAAGTGGTAACGAGGTGGAATTCAACCCTCTATATGCTTCAGAGGTTGGAGGAGCAGCAAAAGGCCATTCAAGCCTATACAATTGAGCACGATATAGGAGATGGAATGCACCTGTCTCAAGCGCAGTGGAGAATGATTTCAACGTTGTGCAAGGTTCTGATGCCCTTTGAACTTGCCACACGTGAAGTCAGTTCAGACACTGCCAGCCTGAGTCAGGTCATTCCCCTCATCAGGCTTTTGCAGAAGAAGCTGGAGACATTGAAGGAGGAGCTAACACGGAGCGATTCCGCTAGGCATGTGGGACTTGTGGATGGAGCCCTTAATTCGCTTAACAAGGATTCACGGGTGGTCAATCTGTTGAAATCAGAGCACTACATTTTGGCCACCGTGCTCGATCCTAGATTTAAAGCCTACCTTGGATCTCTCTTTCCGGCAGACACAAGTCTGCTGGGGTTGAAAGACCTGCTGGTGAGAAAATTGTCAAGTCAAGCGGAACGCGACCTGTCAACATCTCCTCCTTCACATTCTCCCGCAACTGGGGGTGCGAGGAAAAGGCTCAGAATTCCGAGCCCACCCGCTGGCGGTGATGCAGGGCAGTCTGGAGCGACTGCTGATGCTGACATCTGGTCCGGACTGAAGGACCTGACAACGATTACGGACATGTCGTCTACTGTCACTGCATATGATTCTCTCACCATTGAAAGAATGGTGGAGGATTATATGAGTGACCGCATCCAAGTAGGCACGTCACACAGTCCATACTTATACTGGCAGGAAAAAGAGGCAATTTGGAGGCCATTGCACAAACTGGCTTTATTCTACCTAAGTTGCCCTCCCACAAGTGTGTACTCCGAAAGAGTGTTTAGTGCCGCCGCTCACCTTGTCAGCAATCGGCGTACGAGGTTACATCCAGAAAATGTGGAGAAGATGATGTTCATTAAAATGAATTATAATCAATTCCTCCGCGGAGACATTGACCAGCAGCAATTGCCTCCACAAAGTACACAGGGAGCTGAGATGGTGGATTCCAGTGGGGACGAATTGATAATCTGTGAGGAGGGGGATGTACACGGTGATATATCGGAGGGTGATGATGAGGTGGACATCTTGCCTCTGTAGAGCCAGTTTGTGCAAGGAGAGATTAATTGCTTCTTTTTTGGGGGGGGTCCAAACCAACCCGTCATATCAGTCACAGTCGTGTGGCAGACCCTGTCACTGAAATGATGGGTTGGTTAAAGTGTGCATGTCCTGTTTTGTTTATACAACATAAGGGTGGGTGGGAGGGCCCAAGGACAATTCCATCTTGCACCTCTTTTTTCTTTCATTTTTCTTTGCGTCATGTGCTGTTTGGGGAGGGTTTTTTGGAAGGGACATCCTGCGTGACACTGCAGTGCCACTCCTAAATGGGCCCGGTGTTTGTGTCGGCCACTAGGGTCGCTAATCTTACTCACACAGTCAGCTACCTCATTGCGCCTCTTTTTTTCTTTGCGTCATGTGCTGATTGGGGAGGGTTTTTTGGAAGGGACATCCTGCGTGACACTGCAGTGCCACTCCTAAATGGGCCCGGTGTTTGTGTCGGCCACTAGGGTCGCTAATCTTACTCACACAGTCAGCTACCTCATTGCGCCTCTTTTTTTCTTTGCGTCATGTGCTGATTGGGGAGGGTTTTTTGGAAGGGACATCCTGCGTGACACTGCAGTGCCACTCCTAAATGGGCCCGGTGTTTGTGTCGGCCACTAGGGTCGCTAATCTTACTCACACAGTCAGCTACCTCTTTGCGCCTCTTTTTTTCTTTGCGTCATGTGCTGATTGGGGAGGGTTTTTTGGAAGGGACATCCTGCGTGACACTGCAGTGCCACTCCTAGATGGGCCAGGTGTTTGTGTCGGCCACTAGTGTCGCTTAGCTTAGTCATCCAGCGACCTTGGTGCAAATTTTAGGACTAAAAATAATATTGTGAGGTGTGAGGTATTCAGAATAGACTGAAAATGAGTGGAAATTATGGTTTTTGAGGTTAATAATAATATGGGATCAAAATGACCCCCAAATTCTATGATTTAAGCTGTTTTTTAGTGTTTTTTAAAAAAAACACCCGAATCCAAAACACACCCGAATCCGACAAAAAAAATTCGGTGAGGTTTTGCCAAAACGCGGTCGAACCCAAAACACGGCCGCGGAACCGAACCCAAAACCAAAACACAAAACCCGAAAAATTTCAGGCGCTCATCTCTAATTAAAATAACTAGGTCCAAAAAATGAATGGCTTCACTGCTACTTTCAAATGTAAAAGAAATATATTGATTCAAATTAATATATTCTAAAACTCTTTTAGACTTTCCTCACTCCCTCTCCAAATAAAAAAGACGTCGTTGATATTTTCCAGGACACCAGGTTCGCTCCATATGGGCAGTGATTCCAAATCGTGGAATCTTCCCACTGACCCATAAAAATATTAGCGTAACTTGGAGCGAACCTGGTGCCCATAGCTGTACCAGTGTACTGCAAATAAAATATACTATCGAAAGAGAAATAACTATTATCTAAAATGAATAAAACTCCTTTTTTAATAAATTCCTGTAGAGATTCTTTTAGTACACTGTTGACTAATGCCTTAGAGATTGCATCTGGTGTTCAATTATTGTATAAAGCGAACAGACATCCGCCGCCACCTGTATGAAGACTTCTTCCGATTGTATTGTTTCTGTTCTATTAAGAAAAACTCTAGTATCTTTTAAATGTGATGGATACTGAGCTACCAGAGGTTGTAAGTAGTAATCAATGAACTCTGATAGGTTCGAAGAGATATAAGCATTGTCAGAATGTCGGCATTAGGGTAGGCTGTGGGTGGGAGTGTTATGGTTAGGCTGCAGGGAGGTTAGGATTAGGGTGTGTGTGTGTTTAAGATTAGGGGTAGGCATAAGCAAGGCCGGACTGTCTATCTGGCAAATGAAGGGCTAATGGCCTGTTGGGCTGATCGGGCCACACAGAGAGTCGTGATGTCCGCACGCAGCACAGCCTCCCAGCTCTCTATTTCCCCCATCTGACCTGCCTGTGTCCAAGAAAGATGGGCGCGTGCTCCGAGGCCAGGTCCCCCTGACTCATGGCCACACCCCTGTGACGTGTGTGGACACCTGCGGCACCCGTGCTCACTCAAATGCCAGGGTCAAAATGTAACCTCAGTCCATCCCTGGGCATAATGGTTAGGGGTGGAATACTCACCCGGCTGACCCAGAAGTGGTGATCACATGACTGCCGGGACCTCAAAGACACTGTTGCAGTCGCCAGGAGCTGGTAAGTGACCGCTGGGCTACTGTGGATGATATGTCGGCATTCTAACATATTGACAATTCATCACTGTCTAAAGGGCCCCATATACTATAACGATAATGCCTGATTTCATCTGATTTTGGCCATTTGGGCCAATATGTCGGATGAAATCGGGCATATCGGAAGTGTTTTACATCCGATCCAATGCGCAGTCCCGTGAGCATCGGATCCCCTATGACTGTGCTGCACTAGTGATATGTCGGACCCAGCAGGCATGGCTGGGATCGCATAAGATACATCGTAAGCAAAAGGACCACATACGATGTATCTTATGCGATCCCGCCGCCCGGGAGGCTGCCGGGCAGTTCAAGGGTGATCACCTGCGGCATGAGGGTCCGACATGTCACAATAGTGTATGGGGCCCTTAAATGATGAATGCCAACAACATCCACATTAAGGGCCTAATTCATTTAGGATTGCAAATTCTGCTAATTAGCAGAATTTGCAATCCTTTTGTTCGTATGCTGGGGGCCGCCCATCACAGGGCAAAGTCGCCCAGCATGCTGACCGCCGCCTCCCCCACTTCATCAAGCAAAAATTGTTATCGCATCACAATTTCTGCTTGATAGCAGAAATAAGGTTGACTCCTGCCTGCCCAGCTTAGCTGCGCCCTCAGGATGCCCGCCATCATGTTATTGATCGTGCCACAATCACACCCATGCTACGCCCTCCATTTCACCGACGATGCCCCCGTTTGGCCGCCTCAGCCCCCGCAACGCTCCATCTCTGCCTAGGAAACAGAGCATTGCCGCCCCCCCCCCCCCCCCCCCCGACATGCATTCATCTGTATGCTTGGTTTGTTACCACCACCATCATCATCATCATCATCAGTGGTCACATGAACCATTCCTATACTAAAAGTAAATCATACCTCCCAACATGACCCTCTCCAGGAGGGACAGAATGCTCTGCTCCTGGACTTCCCTCTTACTGTATGATTGCCATCACCTGTGCTGAAACACCTTTCTTATCCATTAACCTGTTCAACACAGGTGCCGGCAATCATAAATTACGAAAAAAGTCCAGAAGCAGAGCATTGTGTACCTCCTGGAGAGGGTCACGTTGGGAGGTATGGTAAAGAAAGGTGGGCGCTTTTGTATTGACTTGGTAACACTTGGAACAACCACACAGATATTAGTGGGCTAATGCTGATCACTTGCACCTGCTCATTGGACTGCAGCTGCTTAGATTGAGTTGCTGAGTCTCAATGATTATTGAAGGGGAAAAAAAGGATTTTAAAGAAGCGCCATCCGTAGAGCAAAGGTGCTATATTTGTCAACATATTTATTAAATCATATAACATATATATCAGCACATAAATATTCACAATATAATATTATAAATATTCACAGTATCTACAAACCACCCCCAGCTGGAAATATATATGTTTGATTCATAAAACAAAAAAGTCAATAGGTTGGTAAGTAACTTTTGGTTGGTTATAGATAAAAGAATTTCTACCACAGCTGTTGGTGAAAAAGCGCTCTTGATAAAAATAAATAAAAATGAATTAAAAACTTTCCAATCATAGACAACACTGCACCTGTATTTGTAATAGATAGGCTTCATACAGCGGACTCCTTTGGATGAATATACAGGTTGAGTATCCCATATCCAAATATTCCGAAATACGGAATATTCCGAAATACGGACTTTTTTGCGTGAGAGTGAGATAGTGAAACCTTTGTTTTTTGATGGCTCAGTGTACACAAACTTTGTTTAATACACACGGTTATTAAAAATATTGTATTAAATGACCTTCAGGCTGTGTGTATAAGATGTATATGAAACATAAATGAATTGTGTGAATGTACACACACTTTGTTCAATGCGCAAAGTTACAAAAAATATTGGCTAAAATTACCTTCCGGCAGTGTGTATAAGGTGTATATGAAACATAAATGCATTCTGTGCTTAGATTTAGGTCCCATCACCATGATATCTCATTATGGTATGCAATTATTCCAAAATACGGAAAAATCCCATATCCAAAATACCTCTGGTTCCAAGCATTTTGGATAAGGGATACTCAACCTGTATAAGCATACCTCCCAACATGACCCTCTCCAGGAGGGACACAATGCTCTGCTCCTGGACTTCTCCCTTAATGTATGATTGCCATCACCTGTGCTGAAACAATTCATGGGTTGTAGCGCTCAACCTATGTGGGTATGTAAATGATGATGCTGTGAAACTAAATTTCAGAAAAATAAATCAAAGTTTTATTGTTAGTAAAGGACACAAACGTATAGTTCGTGTACATGCATTGATAAATATATATTAATGAAAAAATATGAAAAAGATTATAAATATATATATGTTGCTTGGAAAACTGAATATATATATATATATATATATAAGTCAAGAAAAAAGGGAAAAAATGAAAAAAATGAAAAAAAGTGAAAAAGATGAAAAAAATGAAAAAAATGAAAAAAATGAGAAAAATGAAAAAAATGAAAGAAATGGAAAGAAAAGTCTCTTTGGCTGTGACCCAGCTGATTATGTTACTCAAGTGGTTATGCAGCAATAAAAGTCATTTACAGAGTAGTCAGCGGCGTCCCGCTGACTAAACGGCTCGAGCAGCTGATGGTAACTTGCTTACGGTGATTGCGGTGTTTCCCCGGGGTTCAGGGTGCGCCTGGTGCGGGGAGGGTAAGGGGACAGGGAGCACTGGACTGCACAGGCCCCGTGGGAAGGGATGCACTCACCCCGTCCTGGTTCGGACAGTGATGGGGGATCCAGCCGCCACAGGGACTGAACTAGCGGCGATTAGCAGTGTGGGCTTGTTTAGAGCCGTCACTGCACTTCGTCCGCCGGGACCGGAGCTGCTAACCTGTCTCTCCCCCCTCCTCCGCTGATCGACTCGGCAAAACACCCCACCGGCTTACCTCTCCTCCTTCGGGTATTTCTCCGTCGCTGATGTCTTCTTCCGGGTAGGGGAGTCACGTGACCCCCGCTCGGCAGTGTCTTGCAGGATTTCCACGGCCCGTACTGTCAGTACGGTATCGGTGTGAGTGTGGTGGTTGGTAGTATAAGCCCTGTGCTGAAACACCTTTCTTATCCATTACCTGTTCAACACAGGTGCCGGCAATCACAAATTAAGAAAAAAGTCCAGAAGCAGAGCATTGTGTCCCTCCTGGAGAGGGTCATGTTGGAAGGCATGTATAAGTGCTGCAAGCACTTCCAAAAAAAGTTCTGAAAAATGGATTATTGCTCCAACAGTTCCATGTAGTATATTGCCCCTCACCTGTCGCTTTAGAGAGAATCCAGGTAGATAGCAGTATAGGGGTTAAGAATCTCCGATGCAGGAGCTGTTTGTCTCTTTATGTATGGAGCCTGCTGTCGGGCACCTGTGTGGAGCTGAACTGATGGAGCCTTCCGCTTCCGGCGCTTGGAGCTGATGACCGCTCGTGTCCGCTGAAGGCAACCGTTACTGATGCCGGCTTGTCGGTGTGTAGCGCTGGAAGCCTGGTGTATATCTCCGGTGCAGGGTCAATAACACGTGAAACCAGGGCACTAGATATTGTGAATATGTATAATATTATATTGTGAATACTTATATTTTATATGATTTAATAAATATCATTCCTATACTACTGTAGGTGCAAAGGCTACATCTGAAAACAGGCGTCTTTACTCTCACATCCAGGTCTGTATAGCGCACAATTCCACCAGCACGCTCTTTCTGACCTGCCTTTGCGAAAGCATCACATTACAACTCCGTTACCCCTCTTCAGTCACAGGCGGAGGTGCGCAGGAAATGCGTCAGCTGTTCATCAACGATACATACACATGCCCAGCTTTAGAGCATGCGCAATGGGAAAACACACAAGATACTCTCTATGAACAGGCATGTGTCCAACTCACCATCAGCAGCCCCACTGGCTCATCATGCTTTCTGCCAGTGTAGATTGATATCTGAAGAATGGTGGTCAGATATCGATCAGACGTACCATTCATTTGGGTTCCATACATACTGTTATTTGCATCTACTGTACCTAGGGCTATATATTACCCTGTGTCTGCACCAACTCTGGACATGTGACATCATGACATCACATTGAGGTGGCGGGACTGACGAGAGGAGGAAGAAAGATTCCCCAGGCAGTTCTACAGAACCCTATTGCAGGGCCAAAACTAGGATTTACGGCACCCGGGGCAAGGCAGTAATTTGGCGCCCCTCCTCACCCCCAAAAAAACAAAAATGAAAAAACTCTGTCACACTAAAATAATCAGATTATTAAACATTTAAAAAAAAGGGGATATTATTGGACAATATTCCCCTATGTGCCCCAAATGCCCGAAGCGTCACATGCCCCCCCAGCAGCGTGTTCCACTATATGCCCCCCCGTGTGTCCCAATCCATTGCACTATATCACTGCACTATATCATAACACTTCATCACTGCACTACATTCCCCTATCCACTGCACTACATCACTATACTACATCCCCTACATGCTGAACTACATCACTACACTACATGCCCCTATACACTGCACTACATACCTTATACGCTACACTACATCACTACACTACATCCCCTTATATGCTACACCACATCAGTGCACTACATGCCCCTACAAACGGCAATACATTACTACACTACATACCCTGGCCCTCATTCCGAGTTGTTCGCTCGGTATTTTTCATCGCATCGCAGTGAAAATCCGCTTAGTACGCATGCGCAATGTTCGCACTGCGACTGCGCCAAGTAACTTTACTATGAAGAAAGTATTTTTACTCACGGCTTTTTCTTCGCTCCGGCGAACGTAATGTGATTGACAGGAAATGGGTGTTACTGGGCGGAAACACGGCGTTTCAGGGGCGTGTGGCTGAAAACGCTACCGTTTCCGGAAAAAACGCAGGAGTGGCCGGAGAAACGGTGGGAGTGCCTGGGCGAACGCTGGGTGTGTTTGTGACGTCAACCAGGAACGACAAGCACTGAAATGATCGCACAGGCAGAGTAAGTCTGAAGCTACTCTGAAACTGCTAAGTAGTTAGTAATCGCAATATTGCGAATACATCGGTCGCAATTTTAAGAAGCTAAGATACACTCCCAGTAGGCGGCGGCTTAGCGTGAGCAACTCTGCTAAATTCGCCTTGCGAGCGATCAACTCGGAATGAGGGCCCCTATACGGTACACTACATCACTACAATACATCCCCCTATAAGCTACACCAAATCCACCCTACTGGGAGGCAAAGCAGAGGTTGATACTGCTAACTGGGAGCACAGTGCTGATTATAAAGATTGTCTTTAAACTCACCACAAAGCTGTTGTAGTGATACTCGGTGAGAGTTGGAGGTTGTCCAGGCTCTTAGTTTCCACTGTCAAGTGGATAGCTAGCAAAGTGAGCCTTTGATTTCTGTAACATCGTTGACTGCACCTGTTAACAAGCAGAAGCCTGGGGCAGCGTGTCCTCTCAATGGTGTGTAGCCTGCAGCTTGTTATCGGTTGGAGCTAATATTGTCTAAAATATATAAACAATTAAGAGACAATATTAGCTTTGGTTTATCGGGTGTTCAGAACACCTTATGAGAGCAGCTATTGTTAATCTATAGGTGTATTAATATTTGTGTCTAATTGGGAGCGCCTGATTTATTCTTCTTTATTGAGGATTGTTTGTTATTGTTATCAGTTGGTGCTGGGCAGGCAGCCGAGATCATAGCCTGCTGAAAAACACAGCACCAACAGCTCGCTTCTATAGCTTGCACGGTGCACTACACGCTAGCCGCAGCACTGCATGGCAAAGAAGAGCGTTTAAGACAGTAGCCGGCATGGGAGAGATCCCACATACTGGAGCTCACCCGCACAGCGTCAGAGCCAGCTGCAGACAGACAGGTGGGTCAGAGACACTGCACCGGGAGCCATCTGCTGTCTCACTGGAGCAGCACAGCACTGCCAGTAATTAAAAAAAAAAAAAAACTGTTCCTCTGTAACTCCCTGGCGCCCCCTCAAATCCTGCACTGGGGCGCATGCCCCCTTAGCCCCCCTAGTTGCAGCCCTGCCTATTGTCCTAAGGATGCTCTGCTGTGGTTTTCTAGATTGCAGGTGCCATGGGGCAGTGATGCTGGGTGGCAGCACTCCTTGGGTTGCTCACCCCTATTTATGATCCTAAAATTACCTTATCCAGAATCACAGAATGTATGGGCACAAAAGGATTCATGTGATTCCTGAATTGCTTGCAAGTCTTCTTAGGGTGTGTACACACGGTGAGATAAATCTGTGAGATTTTGACTATATAGTCAAAATCTTATGAAAAGTTAGTGCATATCTCATGGTGCTAGGCAGCTTGCGATACAGATTCGATCCCGATGCGCGCTCCCGTGGGGTCGGTATCGTAAGGCTAGATAGACTGTGCAGGCAAGTCAATCTTGACTATCTAGTGTACAATCTAGTACAAAGTATAGTCAAAATTGGCACTTAGTCAAAATCGTACATAGACGAAATCTCAAGCACAGACAGTCAAAATCTGTACAATCTGTGCTATCTGGGCTCTGGGGGAGTTCAAGGGAAATCGCATAGTCAAAATCGAACATAGCAGGGATCTCACCGTGTGTACACACCCTTACTCTATAAACATATACTCTAGCTTCCTGTCTTATGAATGGGTAGCAATTTGCTCAGTCTCTGGGACCAGTTTCAGGATTTTCATGTCCAGGGAGAGGCAGATTCCAGCTTTGAACAGCTTCATAGCCATACACTAGATGCAAATAGGACATTTATATAACAAACACATTTTTCCAGCCCTTGACACATCTGCAAATCATAGTGGCCTGTGAACAGCAGCCAGTGCGTAGGCGCCTCCAGCGCTGATTTAAGGATATTACATTGCGGGATGCTAACGCCTGTGTGCTATGCTCCTTCTCAGTTGTGATACAAACAGCTGTAGTTTATGGTTTAAATATTCCCAGATTTGAATTCTAGAGGGAGGTTCTGAGCAACTGAAATCCCAATATCCCATCCTGCCTATGCATGGGCCCAGTATATCTCACCTTATAAGCAGAAAAAAGTATTGCAGAACAGTTGTAAATAACGGCTGTATAGGAAACATAATGATATAATACATAATTATTACTTCTGGCATTTAGTGGAGCTGCAGAGATTATGCAGATGCAGATACGTTTGTTAGGATCAAAGAATACATTCAATAATTTTAAAGCTTTCGGCTGAAATATAATGACCTTATTATTGAAAAAAATCATATTACGTTGACTGGAAAAATATGAGTAAGCCCTGCTCATCTACTGAGTGGGCAGAGCATTGGACCAAACGCTGTTCCTCTGAATCATACCCAGCACTATTAATGAGGTTTCAGTACAGGATTCTGTGTTTCTATCCTCATTGAAGCACTTTCTAATGATTGAGGCGTGGCATGAAAGTCCATCTTTCATGGACCAACCCCATGTTAGATGGAAAAAATCCATCAGAAACAGGCTTCTTTACACCAGACGTACTATGCAGAAATGCACAAAGCTTTGGATACACACACACACACACACACACACACACACACACACACACACACACACACACACACACACACACAACACTTCCACAAGTCAGTGTAGTTATGTTATGTGTGATAGCATTGTCACTGCCCAGCTCCCTCACCAAAACATCTGCAAGCCGGCACCTAGTGCTACAAGGCAGGGCTCTGTGTGTTAACCACTGGGGATTGGGAGCTAGCTCCCAGCGCCCCCAGCACTATAGAGTGAATGGGTATTGTTTAAGGTCCCAGCGCCGAGGTAAGTCTGCTGGTGCCGGGACATGTACTGTACAACTGTAAGAGCGGCCCCGAGGGAGTGCCCCAGCAGTTCTAGACTGCATGTCTCAGGGCTGTAACTAGGTGCAGATGCACTGTGGGAGCAGAACTGCCGGCAACACCCACAGTTCCGAGCCGCGATGGGTTTCAGCGCTGTGGGAGGCTACTTGTTACAGATGGCAGCGCTGCAGCTTGGTGGGCACACTGTGGGGTCCTTCTTGCTTCCTGCAGCTTCTGGCTCTTGCAGCGTGTACTGTGTCAGGTAAAGTTGTATGCTCTGGTGTGTGGGGAAACATACGCACACAATGTGGGCCCTATCTGGCATAATGAGGACACCACCTGGCGCCATGTGTATCAGGGGTTCTACCTGGCATAATGTGGGCTCAACTTGCATTATGTGTATCTTGGGCTCTACCTGTCATAATGTGTGCTCTACCTGGCATAATGTGTGTCAGGGGCTCTACCTGGCATAATGTGGGCTCTACCTGGCAGAATGTGTATCGGGGGCTCTACCTGGCATAATGTGGGCTATATCTCCACTGTCGTGTAATGTGTGTAAGGTATACTACTGTGCGGTATTATGTGAACTGGTACTATTATGTGACCATGCCCCTTCCCCATAAAGCCACGCCCCTATATTTTTGTCGTGCACCTTGACCACACACTGTCCCTATTTGAAATATATTGGGAGAGGGGGTGCCAATTCTCTTTCTGGCACAGGGCACCAATATGTACAAAGCTCAGCATGTGTAAAACAAAATAAATAAATGTTATTTAAAATGGATTGTGTTGTAAAGCACTGTACCTGGGTATGTGGAGCGTGGTGCAGGGTACCAAGCATAAAATATGTACAGTGTATTTAAAAATTTATTTTAAAAGAAAAATGCACTTACTGGCATCCCTGGTGGTCTATGGGCAGAACCGGCGCCTCCATTAGGCAGCTGTTTAAGGGCTCCAGGACCTGAAGGGGCAGGAGACAGAGACTGAATGGACATCCTGTAGCAGTAGGCAGAAGTTCTTCCTAGGGTGCCAAGAAACTTTGCACTGGCCCTGTCTTGGGGGAATCCAGAGCAGGGACCCCCAGCCCCTCCCTCTCAGGAGAAACAGAATTCCTTCCCAAGCAGCCTCCTAAATGGGAGTACATGGAATTGGAAAGACAGAGGAAAAGCTTGCCAATTCAGCTAGCTAAGTGTTTTCAGGCAGTCCCAATGGGACCCTGCCTGGGGACACTGGTTGCCTATCTCTAGAGCTTGGATTCAGCCTAGAGGTGGCAGGCTTGATCCCTTAGCAGATTCCTGGAAGTACTTTTGGAGGGAACTTTTTTTTTTATTCCCCAGACATGTCGGCACCAGGGCAGGTTTAACACGGCAGGTTGACATAGGTACAGAGGAGTGACCACTCCCCACTGTCCAAAGAGGACAATGTTAAATGTGCACATGCACTTAATTTGATTAGGTAAAGACAACAGGGTGGAACTACCCTCTGTGTTATTGTGTGTTGAAGTAAAAGGAGGGCTGTTAGCCCTGAGTTGTATTTACTTTTGGTGACATTAAGAAATTAAGAAGTATTGAACTGTTGTAACGTCCCCTTGAAAAAGAGGAGGGGTCTTTTTTTAAGATTTTTTGAGCAATAAACATCTTGTCTTCAAGATGACTGCCTTCATCTTGTGACCAGCAGGAATGCGACACACAAAGTCATGTTCTGGGCTGAGCCCAGCGTTTCCAAGCTCTGCCCTCTGTCAGCTCCTGTGCTGGACTTGGTCCAGGTCACTGACCAGTGGGGTCAATCGACGCCAGTCAGGAGCTGTGGCAGCAGTGAGTCTATGCATACACAGCAGCAAACGATTTCAGGTGATGAGGGTAGGAGCCTGAGCTGAAAAGCTGTTCCAGGGCCGGTGGTAGGACCTGGTGGTGGCAGCAACATACCAACCCACTGCGCAGTGGGTGGAGTCAGTAGCAGGCGGTTACTGATGGTAAGAGGGAATCCCCTATTGGCCAGGCCCTGTGAGACCCAATTCCAATCTGTGATAGCTTGGCAAATCCAGTCACACTTACACTTTACTTCCTAGAGATTTTCAGTGTGATGGCTAATTGCCCGATTACTAGTGATGAGCACCGGAAATTTTTCGGGTTTTGTGTTTTGGTTTTGGGTTCGGTTCCGCGGCCGTGTTTTGGGTTCGAACGCGTTTTGGCAAAACCTCACCGAATTTTTTTTGTCGGATTCGGGTGTGTTTTGGATTCGGGTGTTTTTTTCAAAAAACCCTAAAAAACAGCTTAAATCATAGAATTTGGGGGTCATTTTGATCCCAAAGTATTATTAACCTCAATAACCATAATTTCCACTCATTTTCAGTCTATTCTGAACACCTCACACCTCACAATATTATTTTTAGTCCTAAAATTTGCACAGAGGTCGCTGGATGGCTAAGCTAAGCGACCCAAGTGGCCGACACAAACACCTGGCCCATCTAGGAGTGTCACTGCAGTGTCACGCAGGATGGCCCTTCCAAAAAACACTCCCCAAACAGCACATGACGCAAAGAAAAAAAGAGGCGCAATGAGGTAGCTGTGTGAGTAAGCTAAGCGACCCTAGTGGCCGACACAAACACCTGGCCCATCTAGGAGTGGCACTGCAGTGTCACGCAGGATGGCCCTTCCAAAAAACACTCCCCAAACAGCACATGACACAAAGAAAAAAAGAGGCGCAATGAGGTAGCTGTGTGAGTAAGCTAAGAGACCCTAGTGGCCGACACAAACACCTGGCCCATCTAGGAGTGGCACTGCAGTGTCACGCAGGATGGCCCTTCCAAAAAACACTCCCCAAACAGCACATGACGCAAAGAAAAAAAGAGGCGTAATGAGGTAGCTGTGTGAGTAAGCTAAGCGACCCTAGTGGCCGACACAAACACCTGGCCCATCTAGGAGTGTCACTGCAGTGTCACGCAGGATGGCCCTTCCAAAAAACACCCCCCAAACAGCACATGACGCAAAGAAAAATGAAAGAAAAAAGAGGTGCAAGATGAAATTGTCCTTGGGCCCTCCCACCCACCCTTATGTTGTATAAACAGGACATGCACACTTTAACCAACCCATCATTTCAGTGACAGGGTCTGCCACACGACTGTGACTGAAATGACGGGTTGGTTTGGACCCCCACCAAAAAAGAAGCAATTAATCTCTCCTTGCACAAACTGGCTCTACAGAGGCAAGATGTCCACCTCATCATCATCCTCCGATATATCACCGTGTACATCCCCCTCCTCACAGATTATCAATTCGTCCCCACTGGAATCCACCATCTCAGCTCCCTGTGTACTTTGTGGAGGCAATTGCTGCTGGTCAATGTCTCCACGGAGGAATTGATTATAATTCATTTTAATGAACATCATCTTCTCCACATTTTCTGGATGTAACCTCGTACGCCGATTGCTGACAAGGTGAGCGGCGGCACTAAACAGTCTTTCGGAGTACACACTTGTGGGAGGGCAACTTAGGTAGAATAAAGCCAGTTTGTGCAAGGGCCTCCAAATTGCCTCTTTTTCCTGCCAGTATAAGTACGGACTGTCTGACGTGCCTACTTGGATGCGGTCACTCATATAATCCTCCACCATTCTTTCAATGGGGAGAGAATCATATGCAGTGACAGTAGACGACATGTCCGTAATCGTTGTCAGGTCCTTTAGTCCGGACCAGATGTCAGCATCAGCAGTCGCTCCAGACTGCCCTGCATCACCGCCAGCGGGTGGGCTCGGAATTCTGAGCCTTTTCCTCGCACCCCCAGTTGTGGGAGAATGTGAAGGAGGAGATGTTGACAGGTCGCGTTCCGCTTGACTTGACAATTTTGTCACCAGCAGTTCTTTGAACCCCAGCAGACTTGTGTCTGCCGGAAAGAGAGATCCAAGGTAGGTTTTAAATCTAGGATCGAGCACGGTGGCCAAAATGTAGTGCTCTGATTTCAACAGATTGACCACCCGTGAATCCTTGTTAAGCGAATTAAGGGCTCCATCCACAAGTCCCACATGCCTAGCGGAATCGCTCTGTGTTAGCTCCTCCTTCAATGTCTACAGCTTCTTCTGCAAAAGCCTGATGAGGGGAATGACCTGACTCAGGCTGGCAGTGTCTGAACTGACTTCACGTGTGGCAAGTTCAAAAGGTTGCAGAACCTTGCACAACGTTGAAATCATTCTCCACTGCGCTTGAGACAGGTGCATTCCACCTCCTTTTGCTGCTCCTCCAACCTCTGAAGCATATAGAGGGTTGAATTCCACCTCGTTACCACTTCTTGCTTCAGATGATGGCAGGGCAGGTTCAGTGTACGTGGTGCCTGTATGCCGAAAGTGTCCCGCAATTCTTCTGGCCACCGACAGCATCTCTTGCACGCCCCTCTCGTTTTTTAAATAATTCTGCACCACCAAATTCAAGGTATGTGCAAAACATGGGACGTGCTGGAATTTGCCCAGATTTAATGCACACACAATATTGCTGGCGTTGTCCGATGCCACAAATCCACAGGAGAGTCCAATTGGGGTAAGCCATTCTGCGATGATCTTCCTCAGTTGCCGTAAGAGGTTTTTAGCTGTGTGCGTATTCTGGAAAGCGGTGATACAAAGCGTAGCCTGCCTAGGAAAGAGTTGGCGTTTGCGAGATGCTGCTACTGGTGCCGCCGCTGCTGTTCTTGCGGCGGGAGTCCATACATCTACCCAGTGGGCTGTCACAGTCATATAGTCCTGAGCCTGCCCTGCTCCACTTGTCCACATGTCCGTGGTTAAGTGGACATTGGGTACAACTGCATTTTTTAGGACACTGGTGGGTCTTTTTCTGAGGTCTGTGTACATTTTCGGTATCGCCTGCCTAGAGAAATGGAACCTAGATGGTATTTGGTACTGGGGACACAGTACCTCCAACTAGAGATGAGCGCCTGAAATTTTTCGGGTTTTGTGTTTTGGTTTTGGGTTCGGTTCCGCGGCCGTGTTTTGGGTTCGAACGCGTTTTGGCAAAACCTCACCGAATTTTTTTTGTCGGATTCGGGTGTGTTTTGGATTCGGGTGTTTTTTTCAAAAAACACTAAAAAACAGCTTAAATCATAGAATTTGGGGGTCATTTTGATCCCAAAGTATTATTAACCTCAAAAACCATAATTTACACTCATTTTCAGTCTATTCTGAATACCTCACACCTCACAATATTATTTTTAGTCCTAAAATTTGCACCGAGGTCGCTGTGTGAGTAAGATAAGCGACCCTAGTGGCCGACACAAACACCGGGCCCATCTAGGAGTGGCACTGCAGTGTCACGCAGGATGTCCCTTCCAAAAAACCCTCCCCAAACAGCACATGACGCAAAGAAAAAAAGAGGCGCAATGAGGTAGCTGTGTGAGTAAGATTAGCGACCCTAGTGGCCGACACAAACACCGGGCCCATCTAGGAGTGGCACTGCAGTGTCACGCAGGATGGCCCTTCCAAAAAACCCTCCCCAAACAGCACATGACGCAAAGAAAAAAAGAGGCGCAATGAGGTAGCTGTGTGAGTAAGATTAGCGACCCTAGTGGCCGACACAAACACCGGGCCCATCTAGGAGTGGCACTGCAGTGTCACGCAGGATGTCCCTTCCAAAAAACCCTCCCCAAACAGCACATGACGCAAAGAAAAAAAGAGGCGCAATGAGGTAGCTGTGTGAGTAAGATTAGCGACCCTAGTGGCCGACACAAACACCGGGCCCATCTAGGAGTGGCACTGCAGTGTCACGCAGGATGTCCCTTCCAAAAAACCCTCCCCAAACAGCACATGACGCAAAGAAAAAAAGAGGCGCAATGAGGTAGCTGACTGTGTGAGTAAGATTAGCGACCCTAGTGGCCGACACAAACACCGGGCCCATTTAGGAGTGGCACTGCAGTGTCACGCAGGATGTCCCTTCCAAAAAACCCTCCCCAATCAGCACATGATGCAAAGAAAAAGAAAAGAAAAAAGATGTGCAAGATGGAATTGTCCTTGGGCCCTCCCACCCACCCTTATGTTGTATAAACAAAACAGGACATGCACACTTTAACCAACCCATCATTTCAGTGACAGGGTCTGCCACACGACTGTGACTGATATGACGGGTTGGTTTGGACCCCCCCAAAAAAGAAGCAATTAATCTCTCCTTGCACAAACTGGCTCTACAGAGGCAAGATGTCCACCTCATCATCACCCTCCGATATATCACCGTGTACATCCCCCTCCTCACAGATTATCAATTCGTCCCCACTGGAATCCACCATCTCAGCTCCCTGTGTACTTTGTGGAGGCAATTGCTGCTGGTCAATGTCTCCGCGGAGGAATTGATTATAATTCATTTTAATGAACATCATCTTCTCCACATTTTCTGGATGTAACCTCGTACGCCGATTGCTGACAAGGTGAGCGGCGGCACTAAACACTCTTTCGGAGTACACACTTGTGGGAGGGCAACTTAGGTAGAATAAAGCCAGTTTGTGCAAGGGCCTCCAAATTGCCTCTTTTTCCTGCCAGTATAAGTACGGACTGTGTGACGTGCCTACTTGGATGCGGTCACTCATATAATCCTCCACCATTCTATCAATGTTGAGAGAATCATATGCAGTGACAGTAGACGACATGTCCGTAATCGTTGTCAGGTCCTTCAGTCCGGACCAGATGTCAGCATCAACAGTCGCTCCAGACTGCCCTGCATCACCGCCAGCGGGTGGGCTCGGAATTCTGAGCCTTTTCCTCGCACCCCCAGTTGCGGGAGAATGTGAAGGAGGAGATGTTGACAGGTCGCGTTCCGCTTGACTTGACAATTTTGTCACCAGCAGGTCTTTCAACCCCAGCAGACTTGTGTCTGCCGGAAAGAGAGATCCAAGGTAGGCTTTAAATCTAGGATCGAGCACGGTGGCCAAAATGTAGTGCTCTGATTTCAACAGATTGACCACCCGTGAATCCTTGTTAAGCGAATTAAGGGCTCCATCCACAAGTCCCACATGCCTAGCGGAATCGCTCCGTGTTAGCTCCTCCTTCAATGTCTCCAGCTTCTTCTGCAAAAGCCTGATGAGGGGAATGACCTGACTCAGGCTGGCAGTGTCTGAACTGACTTCACGTGTGGCAAGTTCAAAGGGCATCAGAACCTTGCACAACGTTGAAATCATTCTCCACTGCGCCTGAGACAGGTGCATTCCACCTACTATATCGTGCTCAATTGTATAGGCTTGAATGGCCTTTTGCTGCTCCTCCAACCTCTGAAGCATATAGAGGGTTGAATTCCACCTCGTTACCACTTCTTGCTTCAGATGATGGCAGGGCAGGTTCAGTAGTTTTTGGTGGTGCTCCAGTCTTCTGTACGTGGTGCCTGTACGCCGAAAGTGTCCCGCAATTCTTCTGGCCACCGACAGCATCTCTTGCACGCCCCTGTCGTTTTTAAAAAAATTCTGCACCACCAAATTCAAGGTATGTGCAAAACATGGGACGTGCTGGAATTTGCCCATATTTAATGCACACACAATATTGCTGGCGTTGTCCGATGCCACAAATCCACAGGAGAGTCCAATTGGGGTAAGCCATTCCGCGATGATCTTCCTCAGTTGCCGTAAGAGGTTTTCAGCTGTGTGCGTATTCTGGAAACCGGTGATACAAAGCGTAGCCTGCCTAGGAAAGAGTTGGCGTTTGCGAGATGCTGCTACTGGTGCCGCCGCTGCTGTTCTTGCGGCGGGAGTCCATACATCTACCCAGTGGGCTGTCACAGTCATATAGTCCTGACCCTGCCCTGCTCCACTTGTCCACATGTCCGTGGTTAAGTGGACATTGGGTACAGCTGCATTTTTTAGGACACTGGTGACTCTTTTTCTGAGGTCTGTGTACATTTTCGGTATCGCCTGCCTAGAGAAATGGAACCTAGATGGTATTTGGTACCGGGGACACAGTACCTCCAACAAGTCTCTAGTTGGCTCTGCAGTAATGATGGATACCGGAACCACGTTTCTCACCACCCAGGATGTCAAGGCCTCAGTTATCCGCTTTGCAGTAGGATGACTGCTGTGATATTTCATCTTCCTCGCAAAGGACTGTTGGACAGTCAATTGCTTGGTGGAAGTAGTAAAAGTGGTCTTACGACTTCCCCTCTGGGATGACCATCGACTCCCAGCAGCAACAACAGCAGCGCCAGCAGCAGTAGGCGTTACACGCAAGGATGCATCGGAGGAATCCCAGGCAGGAGAGGACTCGTCAGAATTGCCAGTGACATGGCCTGCAGGACTATTGGCATTCCTGGGGAAGGAGGAAATTGACACTGAGGGAGTTGGTGGGGTGGTTTGCGTGAGCTTGGTTACAAGAGGAAGGGATTTACTGGTCAGTGGACTGCTTCCGCTGTCGGCCCAAGTTTTTGAACTTGTCACTGACTTATTATGAATGCGCTGCAGGTGACGTATAAGGGAGGATGTTCCGAGGTGGTTAACGTCCTTACCCCTACTTATTACAGCTTGACAAAGGGAACACACGGCTTGACACCTGTTGTCCGCATTTCTGGTGAAATACTTCCACACCGAAGAGCTGATTTTTTTGGTATTTTCACCAGGCATGTCAACGGCCATATTCCTACCACGGACAACAGGTGTCTCCCCGGGTGCCTGACTTAAACAAACCACCTCACCATCAGAATCCTCCTGGTCAATTTCCTCCCCAGCGCCAGCAACACCCATATCCTCCTCATCCTGGTGTACTTCAACACTGACATCTTCAATCTGACTATCAGGAACTGGACTGCGGGTGCTCCTTCCATCACTTGCAGGGGGCGTGCAAATGGTGGAAGGCGCATGCTCTTCACGTCCAGTGTTGGGAAGGTCAGGCATCGCAACCGACACAATTGGAGTCGGACTCTCCTTGTGGATTTGGGATTTCGAAGAACGCACAGTTCTTTGCGGTGCTACTGCTTTTGCCAGCTTTAGTCTTTTCATTTTTCTAGCGAGAGGCTGAGTGCTTCCATCCTCATGTGAAGCTGAACCACTAGCCATGAACATAGGCCAGGGCCTCAGCCGTTCCTTGCCACTCCGTGTGGTAAATGGCATATTGGCAAGTTTACGCTTCTCCTCCGACAATTTTATTTTAGGTTTTGGAGTCCTTTTTTTACTGATATTTGGTGTTTTGGATTTGACATGCTCTGTACTATGACATTGGGCATCGGCCTTGGCAGACGACGTTGCTGGCATTTCATCGTCTCGGCCATGACTAGTGGCAGCAGCTTCAGCACGAGGTGGAAGTGGATCTTGATCTTTCCCTAATTTTGGAACCTCAACATTTTTGTTCTCCATATTTTAATAGGCACAACTAAAAGGCACCTCAGGTAAACAATGGAGATGGATGGATTGGATACTAGTATACAATTATGGACGGGCTGCCGAGTGCCGACACAGAGGTAGCCACAGCCGTGAACTACCGCACTGTACTGTGTCTGCTGCTAATATATAGACTGGTTGATAAAGAGATAGTATACTCGTAACTAGTATGTATGTATAAAGAAAGAAAAAAAAACCACGGTTAGGTGGTATATACAATTATGGACGGGCTGCCGAGTGCCGACACAGAGGTAGCCACAGCCGTGAACTACCGCACTGTACTGTGTCTGCTGCTAATATAGACTGGTTGATAAAGAGATAGTATACTCGTAACTAGTATGACTATAAAGAAAGAAAAAAAAACCACGGTTAGGTGGTATATACAATTATGGACGGGCTGCCGAGTGCCGACACAGAGGTAGCCACAGCCGTGAACTACCGCACTGTACTGTGTCTGCTGCTAATATATAGACTGGTTGATAAAGAGATAGTATACTCGTAACTAGTATGTATGTATAAAGAAAGAAAAAAAAACCACGGTTAGGTGGTATATACAATTATGGACGGGCTGCCGAGTGCCGACACAGAGGTAGCCACAGCCGTGAACTACCGCACTGTACTGTGTCTGCTGCTAATATATAGACTGGTTGATAAAGAGATAGTATACTCGTAACTAGTATGTATGTATAAAGAAAGAAAAAAAAACCACGGTTAGGTGGTATATACAATTATGGACGGGCTGCCGAGTGCCGACACAGAGGTAGCCACAGCCGTGAACTACCGCACTGTACTGTGTCTGCTGCTAATATATAGACTGGTTGATAAAGAGATAGTATACTCGTAACTAGTATGTATGTATAAAGAAAGAAAAAAAAACCACGGTTAGGTGGTATATACAATTATGGACGGGCTGCCGAGTGCCGACACAGAGGTAGCCACAGCCGTGAACTACCGCACTGTACTGTGTCTGCTGCTAATATATAGACTGGTTGATAAAGAGATAGTATACTCGTAACTAGTATGTATGTATAAAGAAAGAAAAAAAAACCACGGTTAGGTGGTATATACAATTATGGACGGGCTGCCGAGTGCCGACACAGAGGTAGCCACAGCCGTGAACTACCGCACTGTACTGTGTCTGCTGCTAATATAGACTGGTTGATAAAGAGATAGTATACTCGTAACTAGTATGACTATAAAGAAAGAAAAAAAAACCACGGTTAGGTGGTATATACAATTATGGACGGGCTGCCGAGTGCCGACACAGAGGTAGCCACAGCCGTGAACTACCGCACTGTACTGTGTCTGCTGCTAATATATAGACTGGTTGATAAAGAGATAGTATACTCGTAACTAGTATGTATGTATAAAGAAAGAAAAAAAAACCACGGTTAGGTGGTATATACAATTATGGACGGGCTGCCGAGTGCCGACACAGAGGTAGCCACAGCCGTGAACTACCGCACTGTACTGTGTCTGCTGCTAATATAGACTGGTTGATAAAGAGATAGTATACTACTAATATTATATATACTGGTGGTCAGGTCACTGGTCACTAGTCACACTGGCAGTGGCACTCCTGCAGCAAAAGTGTGCACTGTTTAATTTTAATATAATATTATGTACTCCTGGCTCCTGCTATAACCTATAACTGGCACTGCAGTGCTCCCCAGTCTCCCCCACAATTATAAGCTGTGTGAGCTGAGCACAGTCAGATATATATATACATTGATGCAGCACACTGGGCTGAGCAGTGCACACAGATATGGTATGTGACTGAGTCACTGTGTGTTAGAGATGAGCGCCTGAAATTTTTCGGGTTTTGTGTTTTGGTTTTGGGTTCGGTTCCGCGGCCGTGTTTTGGGTTCGAACGCGTTTTGGCAAAACCTCACCGAATTTTTTTTGTCGGATTCGGGTGTGTTTTGGATTCGGGTGTTTTTTTCAAAAAACACTAAAAAACAGCTTAAATCATAGAATTTGGGGGTCATTTTGATCCCAAAGTATTATTAACCTCAAAAACCATAATTTACACTCATTTTCAGTCTATTCTGAATACCTCACACCTCACAATATTATTTTTAGTCCTAAAATTTGCACCGAGGTCGCTGTGTGAGTAAGATAAGCGACCCTAGTGGCCGACACAAACACCGGGCCCATCTAGGAGTGGCACTGCAGTGTCACGCAGGATGTCCCTTCCAAAAAACCCTCCCCAAACAGCACATGACGCAAAGAAAAAAAGAGGCGCAATGAGGTAGCTGTGTGAGTAAGATTAGCGACCCTAGTGGCCGACACAAACACCGGGCCCATCTAGGAGTGGCACTGCAGTGTCACGCAGGATGTCCCTTCCAAAAAACCCTCCCCAAACAGCACATGACGCAAAGAAAAAAAGAGGCGCAATGAGGTAGCTGTGTGAGTAAGATTAGCGATCCTAGTGGCCGACACAAACACCGGGCCCATCTAGGAGTGGCACTGCAGTGTCACGCAGGATGTCCCTTCCAAAAAACCCTCCCCAAACAGCACATGACGCAAAGAAAAAAAGAGGCGCAATGAGGTAGCTGTGTGAGTAAGATTAGCGACCCTAGTGGCCGACACAAACACCGGGCCCATCTAGGAGTGGCACTGCAGTGTCACGCAGGATGTCCCTTCCAAAAAACCCTCCCCAAACAGCACATGACGCAAAGAAAAAAAGAGGCGCAATGAGGTAGCTGACTGTGTGAGTAAGATTAGCGACCCTAGTGGCCGACACAAACACCGGGCCCATCTAGGAGTGGCACTGCAGTGTCACGCAGGATGTCCCTTCCAAAAAACCCTCCCCAATCAGCACATGATGCAAAGAAAAAGAAAAGAAAAAAGAGGTGCAAGATGGAATTGTCCTTGGGCCCTCCCACCCACCCTTATGTTGTATAAACAAAACAGGACATGCACACTTTAACCAACCCATCATTTCAGTGACAGGGTCTGCCACACGACTGTGACTGATATGACGGGTTGGTTTGGACCCCCCCCAAAAAAGAAGCAATTAATCTCTCCTTGCACAAACTGGCTCTACAGAGGCAAGATGTCCACCTCATCTTCACCCTCCGATATATCACCGTGTACATCCCCCTCCTCACAGATTATCAATTCGTCCCCACTGGAATCCACCATCTCAGCTCCCTGTGTACTTTGTGGAGGCAATTGCTGCTGGTCAATGTCTCCGCGGAGGAATTGATTATAATTCATTTTAATGAACATCATCTTCTCCACATTTTCTGGATGTAACCTCGTACGCCGATTGCTGACAAGGTGAGCGGCGGCACTAAACACTCTTTCGGAGTACACACTTGTGGGAGGGCAACTTAGGTAGAATAAAGCCAGTTTGTGCAAGGGCCTCCAAATTGCCTCTTTTTCCTGCCAGTATAAGTACGGACTGTGTGACGTGCCTACTTGGATGCGGTCACTCATATAATCCTCCACCATTCTATCAATGTTGAGAGAATCATATGCAGTGACAGTAGACGACATGTCCGTAATCGTTGTCAGGTCCTTCAGTCCGGACCAGATGTCAGCATCAGCAGTCGCTCCAGACTGCCCTGCATCACCGCCAGCGGGTGGGCTCGGAATTCTGAGCCTTTTCCTCGCACCCCCAGTTGCGGGAGAATGTGAAGGAGGAGATGTTGACAGGTCGCGTTCCGCTTGACTTGACAATTTTGTCACCAGCAGGTCTTTCAACCCCAGCAGACCTGTGTCTGCCGGAAAGAGAGATCCAAGGTAGGCTTTAAATCTAGGATCGAGCACGGTGGCCAAAATGTAGTGCTCTGATTTCAACAGATTGACCACCCGTGAATCCTTGTTAAGCGAATTAAGGGCTGCATCCACAAGTCCCACATGCCTAGCGGAATCGCTCCCTTTTAGCTCCTTCTTCAATGCCTCCAGCTTCTTCTGCAAAAGCCTGATGAGGGGAATGACCTGACTCAGGCTGGCAGTGTCTGAACTGACTTCACGTGTGGCAAGTTCAAAGGGCATCAGAACCTTGCACAACGTTGAAATCATTCTCCACTGCACTTGAGACAGGTGCATTCCACCTACTATATCGTGCTCAATTGTATAGGCTTGAATGGCCTTTTGCTGCTCCTCCAACCTCTGAAGCATATAGAGGGTTGAATTCCACCTCGTTACCACTTCTTGCTTCAGATGATGGCAGGGCAGGTTCAGTAGTTTTTGGTGGTGCTCCAGTCTTCTGTACGTGGTGCCTGTACGCCGAAAGTGTCCCGCAATTTTTCTGGCCACCGACAGCATCTCTTGCACGCCCCTGTCGTTTTTTAAAAAATTCTGCACCACCAAATTCAAGGTATGTGCAAAACATGGGACGTGCTGGAATTTGCCCATATTTAATGCACACACAATATTGCTGGCGTTGTCCGATGCCACAAATCCACAGGAGAGTCCAATTGGGGTAAGCCATTCCGCGATGATCTTCCTCAGTTGCCGTAAGAGGTTTTCAGCTGTGTGCGTATTCTGGAAAGCGGTGATACAAAGCGTAGCCTGCCTAGGAAAGAGTTGGCGTTTGCGAGATGCTGCTACTGGTGCCGCCGCTGCTGTTCTTGCGGCGGGAGTCCATACATCTACCCAGTGGGCTGTCACAGTCATATAGTCCTGACCCTGCCCTGCTCCACTTGTCCACATGTCCGTGGTTAAGTGGACATTGGGTACAACTGCATTTTTTAGGACACTGGTGAGTCTTTTTCTGACGTCCGTGTACATTCTCGGTATCGCCTGCCTAGAGAAGTGGAACCTAGATGGTATTTGGTAACGGGGGCACACTGCCTCAATAAATTGTCTAGTTCCCTGTGAACTAACGGCGGATACCGGACGCACGTCTAACACCAACATAGTTGTCAAGGACTCAGTTATCCGCTTTGCAGTAGGATGACTGCTGTGATATTTCATCTTCCTCGCAAAGGACTGTTGAACAGTCAATTGCTTACTGGAAGTAGTACAAGTGGGCTTACGACTTCCCCTCTGGGATGACCATCGACTCCCAGCGGCAACAACAGCAGCGCCAGCAGCAGTAGGCGTTACACGCAAGGATGCATCGGAGGAATCCCAGGCAGGAGAGGACTCGTCAGAATTGCCAGTGACATGGCCTGCAGGACTATTGGCATTCCTGGGGAAGGAGGAAATTGACACTGAGGGAGTTGGTGGGGTGGTTTGCGTGAGCTTGGTTACAAGAGGAAGGGATTTACTGGTCAGTGGACTGCTTCCGCTGTCACCCAAAGTTTTTGAACTTGTCACTGACTTATTATGAATGCGCTGCAGGTGACGTATAAGGGAGGATGTTCCGAGGTGGTTAACGTCCTTACCCCTACTTATTACAGCTTGACAAAGGGAACACACGGCTTGACACCTGTTGTCCGCATTTCTGGTGAAATACCTCCACACCGAAGAGCTGATTTTTTTGGTATTTTCACCTGGCATGTCAACGGCCATATTCCTCCCACGGACAACAGGTGTCTCCCCGGGTGCCTGACTTAAACAAACCACCTCACCATCAGAATCCTCCTGGTCAATTTCCTCCCCAGCGCCAGCAACACCCATATCCTCCTCATCCTGGTGTACTTCAACACTGACATCTTCAATCTGACTATCAGGAACTGGACTGCGGGTGCTCCTTCCAGCACTTGCAGGGGGCGTGCAAATGGTGGAAGGCGCATGCTCTTCACGTCCAGTGTTGGGAAGGTCAGGCATCGCAACCGACACAATTGGACTCTCCTTGTGGATTTGGGATTTCAAAGAACGCACAGTTCTTTGCGGTGCTTTTGCCAGCTTGAGTCTTTTCAGTTTTCTAGCGAGAGGCTGAGTGCTTCCATCCTCATGTGAAGCTGAACCACTAGCCATGAACATAGGCCAGGGCCTCAGCCGTTCCTTGCCACTCCGTGTGGTAAATGGCATATTGGCAAGTTTACGCTTATTTTAGGTTTTGGAGTCCTTTTTTTACTGATATTTGGTGTTTTGGTTTTGACATGCTCTGTACTATGCCATTGGGCATCGGCCTTGGCAGACGACGTTGCTGGCATTTCATCGTCTCGGCCATGACTAGTGGCAGCAGCTTCAGCACGAGGTGGAAGTGGATCTTGATCTTTCCCTAATTTTGGAACCTCAACATTTTTGTTCTCCATATTTTAATAGGCACAACTAAAAGGCACCTCAGGTAAACAATGGAGATGGATGGATTGGATACTAGTATACAATTATGGACGGGCTGCCGAGTGCCGACACAGAGGTAGCCACAGCCGTGAACTACCGCACTGTACTGTGTCTGCTGCTAATATATAGACTGGTTGATAAAGAGATAGTATACTCGTAACTAGTATGTATATATAAAGAAAGAAAAAAAAACCACGGTTAGGTGGTATATACAATTATGGACGGGCTGCCGAGTGCCGACACAGAGGTAGCCACAGCCGTGAACTACCGCACTGTACTGTGTCTGCTGCTAATATATAGACTGGTTGATAAAGAGATAGTATACTCGTAACTAGTATGTATGTATAAAGAAAGAAAAAAAAACCACGGTTAGGTGGTATATACAATTATGGACGGGCTGCCGAGTGCCGACACAGAGGTAGCCACAGCCGTGAACTACCGCACTGTACTGTGTCTGCTGCTAATATATAGACTGGTTGATAAAGAGATAGTATACTCGTAACTAGTATGTATGTATAAAGAAAGAAAAAAAAACCACGGTTAGGTGGTATATACAATTATGGACGGGCTGCCGAGTGCCGACACAGAGGTAGCCACAGCCGTGAACTACCGCACTGTACTGTGTCTGCTGCTAATATATAGACTGGTTGATAAAGAGATAGTATACTCGTAACTAGTATGTATGTATAAAGAAAGAAAAAAAAACCACGGTTAGGTGGTATATACAATTATGGACGGGCTGCCGAGTGCCGACACAGAGGTAGCCACAGCCGTGAACTACCGCACTGTACTGTGTCTGCTGCTAATATAGACTGGTTGATAAAGAGATAGTATACTCGTAACTAGTATGTATGTATAAAGAAAGAAAAAAAAACCACGGTTAGGTGGTATATACAATTATGGACGGGCTGCCGAGTGCCGACACAGAGGTAGCCACAGCCGTGAACTACCGCACTGTACTGTGTCTGCTGCTAATATATAGACTGGTTGATAAAGAGATAGTATACTCGTAACTAGTATGTATGTATAAAGAAAGAAAAAAAAACCACGGTTAGGTGGTATATACAATTATGGACGGGCTGCCGAGTGCCGACACAGAGGTAGCCACAGCCGTGAACTACCGCACTGTACTGTGTCTGCTGCTAATATATAGACTGGTTGATAAAGAGATAGTATACTCGTAACTAGTATGTATGTATAAAGAAAGAAAAAAAAACCACGGTTAGGTGGTATATACAATTATGGACGGGCTGCCGGGTGCCGACACAGAGGTAGCCACAGCCGTGAACTACCGCACTGTACTGTGTCTGCTGCTAATATATAGACTGGTTGATAAAGAGATAGTATACTCGTAACTAGTATGTATGTATAAAGAAAGAAAAAAAAACCACGGTTAGGTGGTATATACAATTATGGACGGGCTGCCGAGTGCCGACACAGAGGTAGCCACAGCCGTGAACTACCGCACTGTACTGTGTCTGCTGCTAATATATAGACTGGTTGATAAAGAGATAGCATACTCGTAACTAGTATGTATGTATAAAGAAAGAAAAAAAAAACACGGTTAGGTGGTATATACAATTATGGACGGGCTGCCGAGTGCCGACACAGAGGTAGCCACAGCCGTGAACTACCGCACTGTACTGTGTCTGCTGCTAATATATAGACTGGTTGATAAAGAGATAGTATACTCGTAACTAGTATGTATGTATAAAGAAAGAAAAAAAAACCACGGTTAGGTGGTATATACAATTATGGACGGGCTGCCGAGTGCCGACACAGAGGTAGCCACAGCCGTGAACTACCGCACTGTACTGTGTCTGCTGCTAATATATAGACTGGTTGATAAAGAGATAGTATACTCGTAACTAGTATGTATGTATAAAGAAAGAAAAAAAAACCACGGTTAGGTGGTATATACAATTATGGACGGGCTGCCGAGTGCCGACACAGAGGTAGCCACAGCCGTGAACTACCGCACTGTACTGTGTCTGCTGCTAATATATAGACTGGTTGATAAAGAGATAGTATACTCGTAACTAGTATGTATGTATAAAGAAAGAAAAAAAAACCACGGTTAGGTGGTATATACAATTATGGACGGGCTGCCGAGTGCCGACACAGAGGTAGCCACAGCCGTGAACTACCGCACTGTACTGTGTCTGCTGCTAATATAGACTGGTTGATAAAGAGATAGTATACTCGTAACTAGTATGTATGTATAAAGAAAGAAAAAAAAACCACGGTTAGGTGGTATATACAATTATGGACGGGCTGCCGAGTGCCGACACAGAGGTAGCCACAGCCGTGAACTACCGCACTGTACTGTGTCTGCTGCTAATATAGACTGGTTGATAAAGAGATAGTATACTACTAATATTATATATACTGGTGGTCAGGTCACTGGTCACTAGTCACACTGGCAGTGGCACTCCTGCAGCAAAAGTGTGCACTGTTTTAATATAATATTATGTACTCCTGGCTCCTGCTATAACCTATAACTGGCACTGCAGTAGTGCTCCCCAGTCTCCCCCACAATTATAAGCTGTGTGAGCTGAGCAGTCAGACAGATATATAATATATATAGATGATGCAGCACACTGGCCTGAGCCTGAGCAGTGCACACAGATATGGTATGTGACTGACTGAGTCACTGTGTGTATCGCTTTTTTCAGGCAGAGAACGGATATATTAAATAAACTGCACTGTGTGTCTGGTGGTCACTCACTATATAATATATTATGTACTCCTGGCTCCTGCTATAACCTATAACTGGCACTGCAGTAGTGCTCCCCAGTCTCCCCCACAATTATAAGCTGTGTGAGCTGAGCAGTCAGACAGATAATCAGATATATATAATATTATATATAGATAATAGATGATGCAGCACACTGGCCTGAGCCTGAGCAGTGCACACAGATATGGTATGTGACTGAGTCACTGTGTGCTGTGTATCGCTTTTTTCAGGCAGAGAACGGATTATAAATAAAACTGGTGGTCACTATCAGCAAAACTCTGCACTGTACTGAGTACTCCTAATGCTCCCCAAAATTAGTAAATCAAGTGTCTCTCTAATCTATTCTAAACGGAGAGGACGCCAGCCACGTCCTCTCCCTATCAATCTCAATGCACGTGTGAAAATGGCGGCGACGCGCGGCTCCTTATATAGAATCCGAGTCTCGCGATAGAATCCGAGCCTCGCGAGAATCCGACAGCGTCATGATGACGTTCGGGCGCGCTCGGGTTAACCGAGCAAGGCGGGAAGATCCGAGTCGCTCGGACCCGTGAAAAAAAACATGAAGTTCTGGCGGGTTCGGATTCAGAGAAACCGAACCCGCTCATCTCTACTGTGTGTATCGTTTTTTTCAGGCAGAGAACGGATATATTAAATAAAACAAACAACTGCACTGTCTGGTGGTCACTGTGGTCGTCAGTCACTAAACTCTGCACTCTCTTCTACAGTATCACAGCCTCAGGTCAATCTCTCTCTCTCTCTCTCAACCCTAATCTAAATGGAGAGGACGCCAGCCACGTCCTCTCCCTATCAATCTTAATGCACGTGTGAAAATGGCGGCGACGCGCGGCTCCTTATATAGAATCCGAGTCTCGCGATAGAATCCGAGCCTCGCGAGAATCCGACAGCGTCATGATGACGTTCGGGCACGCTCGGGTTAACCGAGCAAGGCGGGAAGATCCGAGTCGCTCGGACCCGTGAAAAAAAACATGAAGTTCGGGCGGGTTCGGATTCAGAGAAACCGAACCCGCTCATCTCTACCTCCAACAAGTCTCTAGTTGGCTCTGCAGTAATGATGGATACCGGAACCACGTTTCTCACCACCCAGGATGCCAAGGCCTCAGTTATCCGCTTTGCAGCAGGATGACTGCTGTGATATTTCATCTTCCTCGCAAAGGACTGTTGGACAGTCAATTGCTTGGTGGAAGTAGTAAAAGTGGTCTTACGAGTACGACTTCCCCTCTGGGATGACCATCGACTCCCAGCAGCAACAACAGCAGCGCCAGCAGCAGTAGGCGTTACACGCAAGGATGCATCGGAGGAATCCCAGGCAGGAGAGGACTCGTCAGAATTGCCAGTGACATGGCCTGCAGGACTATTGGCATTCCTGGGGAAGGAGGAAATTGACACTGAGGGAGTTGGTGGGGTGGTTTGCGTGAGCTTGGTTACAAGAGGAAGGGATTTACTGGTCAGTGGACTGCTTCCGCTGTCGCCGCTGTCGCTGTCGCCCAAAGTTTTTGAACTTGTCACTGACTTATGATGAATGCGCTGCAGGTGACGTATAAGGGAGGATGTTCCGAGGTGGTTAACGTCCTTACCCCTACTTATTACAGCTTGACAAAGGCAACACACGGCTTGACAAATGTTGTCCGCATTTCTGTTGAAATACTTCCACACCGAAGAGCTGATTTTTTAGTATTTTCACCAGGCATGTCAATGGCCCTATTCCTCCCACGGACAACAGGTGTCTCCCCGGGTGCCTGACTTAAACAAACCACCTCACCATCAGAATCCTCCTGGTCAATTTCCTCCCCAGCGCCAGCAACACCCATATCCTCCTCATCCTGGTGTACTTCAACACTGACATCTTCAATCTGACTATCAGGAACTGGACTGCGGGTGCTCCTTCCAGCACTTGCAGGGGGCGTGCAAATGGTGGAAGGCGCATGCTCTTCACGTCCAGTGTTGGGAAGGTCAGGCATCGCAAACGACACAATTGGACTCTCCTTGTGGATTTGTGATTTCGAAGAACGCACAGTTCTTTGCTGTGCTTTTGCCAGCTTGAGTCTTTTCATTTTTCTAGCGAGAGGCTGAGTGCTTCCATCCTCATGTGAAGCTGAACCACTAGCCATGAACATAGGCCAGGGCCTCAGCCGTTCCTTGCCACTCCGTGTGGTAAATGGCATATTGGCAAGTTTACGCTTCTCCTCTGACAATTTTATTTTAGATTTTTGAGTCCTTTTTTTACTGATATTTGGTGTTTTGGATTTTACATGCTCTGTACTATGACATTGGGCATCGGCCTTGGCAGACGACGTTGCTGGCATTTCATTGTCTCGGCCATGACTAGTGGCAGCAGCTTCAGCACGAGGTGGAAGTCGATCTTGATCTTTCCCTATTTTTGGAACCTCAACATTTTTGTTCTCCATATTTTAATAGGCACAACTAAAAGGCACCTCAGGTAAACAATGGAGATGTATGGATACTAGTATACTTATGGATGGACGAGCGACTGCCGGCACAGAGGTAGCTACAGCCGTGGACTACCGTACTGCGTCTGCTACTAATATAGACTGGATGATAATGATATAAAAAATATATATATATATCACTACTGCAGCCGGACAGGTATATATTATATAATGACGGACCTGCTGGACACTGTCAGCACTGCAGACTCCTAAAGTAAGCTACTAGTATCAAGAAGATAGAAGAAGAAAAAACACCACAGGTAGGTGGTATACAATTATGGATGGACGAGTGACTGCCGACACAGAGGTAGCTACAGCCGTGGACTACCGTACTGCATCTGCTGCTAATATAGACTGGATGATAATGATATAAAAAATATATATATCACTACTGCAGCCGGACAGGTATATATTATATAATGACGGACCTGCTGGACACTGTCAGCTCAGCACTGCAGACTCCTAAAGTAAGCTACTAGTATCAAGAAGATAGAAAAAAAAAAACCACCACGGGTAGGTGGTATACAATTATGGATGGACGAGCGACTGCCGACACAGAGGTAGCTACAGCCGTGGACTACCATACTGCGTCTGCTGCTAATATAGACTGGATGATAATGAGATATAAAATATATATATATATCACTACTGCAGCCGGACAGGTATATATTATATAATGACGGACCTGCTGGACACTGTCAGCTCAGCACTGCAGACTCCTAAAGTAAGCTACTAGTAGTATCAAGAAGATAGAAAAAAAAAAAACACCACAGGTAGGTGGTATACAATTATGGATGGACGAACGACTGCCGACACAGAGGTAGCTACAGCCGTGGACTACCGTACTGCGTCTGCTGCTAATATAGACTGGATGATAATGATATAAAATATATATATATATCACTACTGCAGCCGGACAGGTATATATTATATAATGACGGACCTGCTGGACACTGTCAGCTCAGCACTGCAGACTCCTAAAGTAAGCTACTAGTATCAAGAAGATAGAAAAAAAAAAACACCACGGGTAGGTGGTATACAATTATGGATGGACGAGCGACTGCCGACACAGAGGTAGCTACAGCCGTGGACTACCGTACTGCGTCTGCTGCTAATATAGACTGGATGATAATGAGATATAAAATATATATATATCACTACTGCAGCCGGACAGGTATATATTATATAATGACGGACCTGCTGGACACTGTCAGCTCAGCACTGCAGACTCCTAAAGTAAGCTACTAGTATCAAGAAGATAGAAAGAAAAAAAAACACCACGGGTAGGTGGTATACAATTATGGATGGACGAGCGACTGCCGACACAGAGGTAGCTACAGCCGTGGACTACCGTACTGCGTCTGCTGCAGTGCTAATATAGACTGGATGATAATGATATAAAAAATATATATATATCACTACTGCAGCCGGACAGGTATATATTATATAATGACGGACCTGCTGGACACTGTCAGCAGAATGCGTTTATAGAATAAAAACACCACACGACGAGTGTTTAACTTTTTCAGGCAGACAATCACAATATACTGGTGGTCAGTGGTCACTGGTCAGTCACACTGGCAGTGGCACTCTGGCAGCAAAAGTGTGCACTGTTAAAATATGTACTCCTGCTATAACTGCTCCCCAGTCTCCCCCACAATTAAGCTGTGTGAGCAGTGAGCACTCAGCACAGTCAGATATACAGTATTACATAGATGATGCAGCACACTGAGGCTGAGCACAGATATGGTATGTGACTGTGTCACACTGTGTATCGTTTTTTTTCAGGCAGAGAACGGATTAATTAAACTGGTGGTCACTGGTCACACTATCAGCAAGTAGTACTCCTAATATGCTCCCCAAAATTAGTAAATCAAGTGTCTCTACTACTCTCTAGTCTACTCTAAACGGAGAGGACGCCAGCCACGTCCTCTCCCTATCAATCTCAATGCACGTGTGAAAATGGTGGCGACGCGCGGCTTCTTATATAGAATCCGAGTCTCGCGATAGAATCCGAGCCTCGCGAGAATCCGACAGCGGGATGATGACGTTCAGGCGCGCTCGGGTTAACCGAGCAAGGCGGGAAGATCCGAGTCTGCCTCGGACCCGTGTAAAAAGCGTGAAGTTCGGGGGGGTTCGGTTTCCGAGAAACCGAACCCGCTCATCACTACCGATTACCTGGAATTTCTCACATCTCCCGGAGAAGTGGGCATCCAGCATCCTACTACTGCTCAGGGGAAGTACGCAGAGAGTGTGATGACACAGTTAGTTATGAATTGCATCAGTGCAGGCTTTAGACCCCTTTGACGTGGTACCTATGAAGCTGGAGCTGCGATTACATGATTCATAGAGCAACGCTACCACCACTGCCGTCTGGACATTCCCCATGTGCTGATCTCATGAAGAGCATATCAGGTAAGCATGGTGTGATAGCAAGAGTTACCTAATAGCAAAAAGGTGATTGGCCTCTTTGTCTCAGATACCAGGGTCAATAAGTTTCAAATATGGTTAACAGCCTTAAGGTCTCATGAATCAGAATGCAGTATGGCTCCAAATTACTGGTGTCTTCTGAACACTCAGGAAAAAAAATTGCCATTTGCAGTGGAAACCACTGGCTAACCAATGAACGTGTGTCTGACAGTGTCCTATAAACCTATAAATTGCTTTATGTTATAGAACAAATCACTTTTGGATCTAACAGCACTTCATGTAACATTTATCTCTTGTATGTTACAAAGAATTAAGGTTCAAAAAGGGTTGAGATTACCTAAAGGCTTAAAAGTAAAAGGGGCAGACTAGATGGGCCAAGTGGTTCTTATCGGCCGTCAAATTCTATGTTTCTATGTTTCTATGTTGTAAATTAATTAATGTGATCATTTTTCTATCTGCTGCTGAGGCTCAAGAAAGCTGATTTCCGATAATCTCCTGCACTTTCCTACTACTTAGCCGTTACAAATGGGGCTAATTCTCATTATTTTATGCATTCCCAGACTGTGACATGAATACAGACTTCAAAGGAAACTTGCTTTCATCCACTCTTGTTGACAGTCCCCACACAAGTAGGAGATTTATTAGTTGGGCTGCTGATAGCTCACTTACACCGCTAATACTCCAGGTGCAAACCACCAGTATCACTACGGCATGTCACCTAGGTGCAGGTAACATATCTAAATGATTCAGAGAGCCTGATGTAGTAGTTAGTAGTGAACCCCACTGGAGTCTCCTTTACATTACATTTATTGACAAGTAGTCATAACCTTTATTATAGGACTATATAAAACTTTGTGAAATTATAAAGCGGCAATGGGGGTGATTCCGAGTTGTTCGCTCGATAGCAGATTTTAGCAGCATTGCACACGCTAGGCCGCCGCCCTCTGGGAGTGTATCTTAGCTTAGCAGAATAGCGAACAAAAGATTCGCAGAATTGCGAATAGAAATTTCTTAGCAGTTTCTGAGTAGCTCCAGACCTACTCACAGATTGCGATCAGCTCAGGCCGTTTCGTTCCTGGTTTGACGTCACCCACACGCCCAGCATTCGGCCAGCCACTCCCCCATTTCTCCAGACACTCCCGCGTTTTTCCCTGACACGCCTACGTTTTACCGCACACTCCCAGAAAACGTCCAGTTTCCGCCCAGAAACACCCACTTCCTGTCAATCACACTACGATCACTTCAACGATGAAAATTCTTCGTTTGGACGTGAGTAAATCTACTAAGTTTTGTGCTAAAATACTTAGCGCATGCGCACTGCGTACCATGCGCATTTTTGCCTTAATCGCTCCGTTGCGAAAATCTGCAACGAGCGAACAACTCGGAATGACCCCCAGTATGATAATATCACCACTTTCTTGCGTGATTTTGTTAAAGTAAAAGGCGCCAGATTCAGAGCGAAACTGCTGGGAAATTGTAACAAAAAGCAATTTTCTAAACTGATACAACACAATAAAAAAATAATAATACTACAAAGTATATAAACCTGTGGTTTCACAAACTGTAAGATAATCCATCCATAAAATAAAAACAAAAGCTGAAAAAAGAGGTGGTTGTGACAGGGGAGATATCAGACACAGGTCCTTCTTCAGAGATGAACGCAGATCACTGCATACTCAGCCAGGTCTGCGTTCATCTCCTCACATGCGTTCATCTCCTCATTTTTTTAATCGGAGCGGCTGAGTGTGACGTCACGCAGCCGCCCCGAAAACGGTCCCAGCCCGCCCCCATTCCAAATGCCCCGCCCCCCAACACCATGTCACTGTCCCGCAAACGGCCGCTGCTGTCAATCAAATTGTTGTCACATCTATCGGGAATGCAGCTGCAATGTGTGTGCCCACACAGCCGCAATGTGGCCACTGCGCATGCGCAGTTTGCCTCCATCGGCAGACTGCACTGCAGACCGCATTAGTGGCTGGGTCTGAATGACCCCCACAAGTCACAGCTATTCTGCCTGCCAGCACAATAGAAAAAGCACCAAAAACTCTTCCTCCCTTCCTGAATGGGCTATTCTACTTAGCACTTGTCCCAGTCTTATAAGTAGCATTGGCTCCCTGCCAGTACCTCTGGCCAGTGTGTTCCAGGTGAACACAGAAGTAAATATCATTCTTAACAGTATACAGTACATAATATCAGCGTGCCTTCCAATGAGTGAAGACTATGATTCAGTAACATTCACAGGATGTAATTAGTTTCAGTGGTGCACGCAGTGGGGGGGTTTCCAGATCCAGATATGTGATAATATATATTACATATCTGGAAACCCCTCTTTACATGCCTATGCCATTCGGGGGGTAGGAGGGTACACTTGTAAGGGGCATGGGCTGACAAGGGGACCTGCCAGAGATGATGATCCTAACTGTGAATAGACAGCCCTGTGCACGAGAAGCAGTCAGTGGCTGGCATCGAAAATCCAAATTTACAGGGGGAGGGGTTCCCTGGACCCATTTATCTCAGTGGGTGGTTTGAAGAAGAGCATGTAAGGGACATACTGCATTCAGTTTTGTGGGAGAGAGAGCCTCCCTTTGTGCATTTTCATTGCTCAAACTAAAAATATATTGTAATCAACACCCTACATATTGTATTCCACAGGTTCTCAAACTCTGTCCTCAGGACCCCACACAGTGCATGTTTTCCAGGTCTCCTCACAGAATCACAAGTGAAATAATTTACTTTACTTGTGGACCTTTCTAAAATGTGTCAGTGAGTAATAAATACACCTGTGCACCTGCTGGGTTACCTGGAAAGCATTGGCTGTTTGGGGTCCTGAGCACTGACTTTGAGAACTTATGTTGTATAGAAATGGAAAAGACCACAACTCACAAATGGATTCATCTAGATGGCACCACATTTCTTACACTAATTTCTCTAAAATATACTGTATAACAGATCCTCAACACCTCCAAGAATTCATAAAGAAGCCGCTCCTCATAGTGTAAAAAAGTTAACAATTTTTTTCTCTCATAAACAAACCCTTAGATAGGGTAATAGCTTACCCAAGAGGGCCTTAAAGAAGGCAATGTTCAGACATGGCGGTACTTCATCTGCTTCCTGGGACACTAGTCTTTGTCACAAGACCCCCAAGGTGTGGCAGACCACTCTCCTTCAACAAGCGTTTCTTGAAGATTTCTTGGAGGTATTGAGGATTCATTATATTTTTTAGAGAATTGAGTGTAAGATATGTTGCGCAATCTGGGTGTATCCATTTGGTAGTTAAAGAGGTTTCCCAGTGGGAAGGAAAATAAAGAAAACTTTCAAGGCCCATCTCTCACCTATTAAAGGTGAGCAGGGAAATAATTGAAAGCAAAAACAGTCAGAAAAAATAAAGCCTAATACAGCGGTTCTCAGGTGTACTCATTACTCTCTGACACATTTTAAAGGATCCACAGGTGAAACTAATTATTTCACTTGAAATTCCGTGAGGAGACCTTGAAAACATAAACAGTTTGGGGTCCTGCGGACCAAGTTTGAGAACCTATGGCCTAATATATTTTACACTGCATTGTGGACTTTTGTATGTTTTACATCATACTTGCATACTCTCCCAGAATGGCTGGGAGGCTCCTGAAAATTGGGTAGTGTTCCCGGCCCTTTGGGAAAGTGGGCAAGTCTCCCGAAGCCAGTCGCCACTGCCTGCATTCCCCTGCACTCCCCTGCAGCAATCTGTGAAAGTGGGCGGTCCGGATGGGGCTGATGACGTGATCATCGTAGCCATGCCCCCATTTGGTACAATGGCAGTAATATCGGCATTGCACGCCCTCACCCACTGCCTCTTCTGCCGCATAACAGCCCACACCCCACATTGGCCACCGCTGTGCTGACCTGATTGCCCCCTCTCGGAGGGGGCAGCCATAAAGTCGTAAACTGTGTTTTCCATATACTATACGCAGGGTGACGACCGTTAAGAACTGCGCTTGGTGGCCATCCCTGTGTTATTTTGGTATTTGTTGGATAGTTATACCCCTTTCACACTGCCAATGCTGGATCCCACCCGGGAATTGGAAACGGGTCCTTCCCGGGTGGGATCTGGCATTGGCAGCTGCTGCAGGCTTCCCCGACCCAGCAATATGTCGGGCGGGTTGCCAAAGCAGTGGCGGGTGGAGCCGCGGGCGGGTGCGGAGGTGGAGGCGGCGCTGGGAGATGAGATCATCTCCGTGCCGCCTCTCCCTGCTGTAGTAAACGGGTCCCGGGACGCATCAACCCGGGAGCCCGTTAATGCAGCCACTGACCCGGTATTCAACCCGGGTATAACACTGCTTTATTCCCGGGTTGAATTGCTGGGTCAGGCAACCCGCGATTTTGGCTATGCCCCTTTCACACCGCACGCCGACCCGTGTCGACCCGGCAATACCGGGTTATTTGTGCGGTGTGAAAGGGGTATATGTGACCTCTGGGTGGGACCCTTGCTGCTGAATTGAAAGCCTCAGGTTATAACATACCATTTCCGTTTGAAAATACATTGTGATCATACTGAATCATGCACACCCAGCTACTCTGTGATAGAATGTTTGGATATGAATGATGATGTCATTTCCTCTTGTAACATTTTATTTCATGCTTCACATTTTATAAAATGGACTTCTGGCATTCTTATCAATACATTAAATATGAACTGTTTACTAAACTGCAGTTGGTATATTTTCATGCCAGTAATTTTCACAAGAAACCAAATATTTGCAAGGAAGTTAGCTTACTGTAGCTCAGTACATACTGTAGCAAAAAAAAAGATAATGGCCAGGATGTAATGAAGTCCTGTAACAAAACGTCCAAGTTCGGCCCGCACGGCTGCTGAGCTAGGACTTCATTATATCCCGTCTGTCACGGATGAAGTTATTTGTGAGTCCAGACTAGGTTTTGGCTTGAGGTCTTAGGACAGAATTTAGCAGGCTTAATAATATAGGATCTCCTCATTCAAAGACGTGACAGTTCGGCAATTCAAGAACACCTGGATGATTGCTGGAACAGGTAAGTAGAGTTACTGTAGTGAAGTGGTCAAGCTATATGGGGAACTGGAACATTGGAGTAATGTGTTTCCAGTGCAATAGAATAGCTGGAAAGTTCATAACACTGGGATGAGATTAACCAGTGACTCTGGAAATGCTGTAATAGGTTTGCAGGAGCAGCTTTACAGGAACGCTGGGGTAGGCTGTACCACAAATTGGGTAATGCTGCAGTGGAGATGCTGCCTGGAACAGCTCTTCAGGAACGCTGGGATAGGCTGTACCAGTGTATTGGAAATGCTGCAATGATGAACTGAGCAGCCCTTCAGGATCACTGGGATTAGCTATACCGGTGGATCTGGATATGCTGCAATGAAGTAGCTAAGCAGCCCTTCAGGATCCCTGGGATTAGCTGTACCGGTGAATCTGGATACGCTGCAATGATGTAGCTGAGCTGCCCTGCAGGATCACTGGGAATGGCTGTACCGGTGAATCCAGATATGCTGAGAGGATGAACTGAGCAGCCCTTCAGGATTGCCAGGAAGCCAAGGAGTGCTAAAGATGGAAACTGCACTTGTCTAGAATCCAACAGCAGAGTCAGGAGGTCTTCACAGGTAGAAAGACAACAAAGCATTGGCAATTTGCCTGTGTTAGGATTTAGGATTTATACACATGGCTTACAGCTGATTGGTGGTGATAATCACATGACTGTGAACTGATTCCTGGTTGGACTCTGGGCGGTCAGCTGATCAGAACTGTCATGGCTCCATGGTGTGTGCCGTGGAGACTGACAATGGCTGCCAGACCTGTGTTCGCCGGTAGCGCAGCACAGCGGCAGACTGCGCAGGATGCCAGATAAGCCAGCACATGATAGACAGCGCCTCAGACTGCAGCGCAGGTAAGAGAGAGCGTGGCTGGGGAGTGCTGAATACCTCAGTTTTGTGACACTGTCCAATTTCTGCATGCCAAATCTAGCAGTGGCGCACCCAGGGGGGGTTTCCGAGCACCCAGAAACCCCCCTCCACTTTTTTTTTTTTTTTTTAGCTGCATGAGTATTATTAATGGCTGTCTAGCGTCCTCTGCAGCCTGCTGTCTTCCTGGTGGCACTTGTAAGAGCAATAAAAGTTTATTTTAATTATAGTACATATATATATTTCCCTCATGTGCTTATCCATTCTTACTTTAATAATCTTCAACTGCATCACCTCCAGCAGTCTTCGGCAACCTGATACTTATTCCAGTGTCATCTGCTGATGTAACTATGTGTATTTACCCTGTACTTGTCCTATACTGTCATCAACTGAAAGTTGCTGTTTTCCTGTTTGATTATTCATGTACTCTGTAATTGGGCGCTGCGGAACCCTTGTGGCGCCATATAAATAAAGGATAATAATAATAATAATAATATATCCATGTGCATACATATATACACATGTATATAAATACATACATATAAACACACACACATGATATATATATATATATATATACGTGTGTGTGTGTGTATATATATATATATATATATACTGTATGTGTGTACACACACATATATATATATATATATATATATGTATATGTATGCATGTTTAATATGCTGTGTATATTGTCAAAGTCAGAAAAAATATCACGCTGCACATTGCCATATATGCACCTCATGCGTGTGCCCGCTGCACGAGCATGAGCTCTCCCGTGCGTGCGTATACTCGCGGTCGCGTGCACTCGCAGGCGCACGGTATGCGCATTTACGGTAGAGTTTGTGTGCGTCTAGCGGGCGACTCAATCGTAACATAATTTAGTCATATAATGTATTTTGTAGATTATGGTCCCTTTGATAGAATCTGAAAGTTTAGCTAATATAGCATGTTCGGAGACAAAGAGATTCCTCTTTGTTTGATACGAAGGGTCAGACAGGGGTGACACAGTGGTGTTTAGTATCCATCGGAAGAGAATATAATTAGCAATATTCCGGTGTTGGTTTGAAGCGGATTACTCGCTCGTGCGTATAGTTATGGACATAAGAAGTTTATGGACATTTACTATATTTGCACTTTATTACCCATGCGGCGGGAAACCCAGTTTCCCTCCCACCTGAGCAGTTTGAAATAGTCACAGCCCACCTGTATGAACCAACCTATGACCTTTTGTTATAATGCGGAGACGGATTCCTGTGTCCAATGAACAATAAGAATGTAGGGACCATTGTACTGTACTGTGTGTAAGTGTATATAAAGACAAGCCGACCTGGGCCAGCTCTCTACTCTTTTCAACGGTTCTCATCACTGATAATCGGGAGCTGGATATCCAGAAAGGCGCTTGCGATTGTTCCCCTTGTGCGTAAGTTCTCTGCAACCATATTTATCTCCAATTTTGTTGTAAGCCATTCTCTCTCTCCTTCCCCCTTAAATGTAATTGTGTCTTTGATTGTATTTTAACGTGTAGTAACTCGGTTAGGTATTTTATGTTAGTTTGGTAGTGTATAACTTGTATTGTGTATTCTTTTGCAATTGAACGTTCATTCATTCCCTTAAAAGGTGTTAGACCCTTAGACCGGTATTTGAGTGTTTATTGTATTGCTAAAGGGTTCTCAGAGCGTAAGAATCGCTCATACAGCTTTCTAACTAACAAGGTTACACTGTGTTGCATTTACACCTTATCACTGCACAAAGGTTTACAATATAAGTACATTGTTTATGATATTGTTACAAAGGTTTAACTCTGTGAGCGTCAGCGCCGCTCGTGATCTCCTCGTGGTCTCGAGCGTCCGCTACGCTGATAGCGTATCATTACGGTAATCGGCAGCCTATAGCGTGCTTGCCTTTACGCATTAAGCCGTGAGCGAACGTGCCGCTCGTGCGTCTCGTCCACGGCTAAGCGTCCGCTACGCTGAGTACGTACCCTTACGGTACCACATACTCCAATAGCGTACTGAGTCTCTTAACCTTTTAGCGTGTTTAATATAGGATATATATTAGGATTTGTCAATTGGGGACTCGCCCGCTCTTCACATATCTGCACTAGGTAATTTCAGCAGACATTATCGGTCAGCAAAAGGCGGGAGGTAATATTCCTCGTTGTGCTGACCAGATAAGCGTCTGCTTCGCTTAGTAAGGAGTGCTGAAGGAATCCGGAACCGGAAGGTAGGAACAGTACGTTATTGTCTTTTAAAACCTGTTTAGTTTCTGTTTTGCGTACGTACGCATAAGCACACACACCTGTATTTCTTGCTTAGTAGTATTTGTCCATATCTCATTCTCCTGGTTGCCATTTCATAATTGATAACGTGCTGAGAAAGATTTGTTGCTATTGGTAGTTAAAGAGTAAAAATAATACATTAAGGGGTAATTTGTAAAACACACACACAGCTTTGCCTAAAATACAAGGAGAGACCTGTGTGGTGCTCGGTAGATGATTACAGTTAAAGATCATCTACATTGATAAACGTGCTAATTGTATTTCTGTGAACATATCTGGCCAGCGCACACGTGTCTCTAACAAAAGGGTGAGACTAGTGTGCGCGACGCAAGGGTCGACGCACGGAGCGTACATTACGCAACGGAGCGCCTGGGTACGCCCACCGAAACTCAAATCGCACAATAGCATTGTTTTAGTGGGGGCGGTATAGTATAGCCACGCGATAATAGCACAAATTGATTTCAGTTTCCAAAACTTAGTTTAAATACCTTACTTTACTGTAATGCCTCTGGGGAGAGCTATCAGATTACGGGAAATTATTTTTCTGATCAGAAAACTATAGAATGATAGTGGGTTGAAAACGGTATGAGTGTATTGAACTCCTCTTGGTGAAGTCTTGGTGAAATCTTGGTGAAGTAAATCTTGGTGAAGTAAGTCTTGGTGAATCACGGTCAAGGTGAATACGTGATGAGCACGGTCTAGGTGAAAACGTGCGACGGAGTGTGATAAAGTTTTCGTTGTATTACGCTCTGGCTGTTTTGGAGCACAGTAGGGAGACTCCAATGATCCTACAATTTATAGGCAACAAGTGTCTATAAGTGGTACGATTGGACCGCACGGTTGTATGTGTGACCAATAACGCAACGTGATATGAGGTCATATATTAAATTTCCCCCATGCGTGTTGTAGGGAGCACATGCAAGTGTGATTTGTGTAAAAATATAAAGGTAAGGCGCTGGTAGGGCCTGCAACGATTACGTGGGTCTGCTAAAAGGGGCAGATTCGTTGTACTCGGAGCAGAAGAAGCTGGTGGTAGAGCTTGGAGAACTTCCACCGTAGACTTCTGTGTTTGGTGCATTTTAGGAAGTTTTTCTGTGTTAAAAAGGTCCACAATGGCAGCCAAGTGCACAACACAGGGACGTTTAGCAGTCAGGGTTCAGACTGAAGAGGCTTGCAGACCCCGAGGGTCTGCTCGGTTAGTAATGTGGGGGAGGTATGGTCCCCACACTGAGACCTTTTGTGACGAATGGACACGAATGACTGTGGGGGATAAAGCACCATTTCCTGGGATAGGTAGTTTTGACTCAGAGGTATTGCAAAATTTAAGGCGAAGGATCTGTCTCATAAAATCCGGGAAACAACGAGTTAGACATTATGATTGTTTACAGTTATGGGATCAGGAAAGTGAAATGCAAAGAAATTTAACTTACATATCTGACTCTCATCTTGGGAGGAGAGACATGGCAATGGAGAGGATTATGGCTGCAGAGAATGGCACGATGGTGTACGATAAAAATGCACTTAGTAACTGTATTAAGACTGAAAGAAACAATTGTAATAAATGTAACAAGAATAATCGTAATACTGTTAAATGTACAACTATTAACCCATGCAAGTTGCACCCCATGTTAAACTTCCCTCAGGATCACCAGCAAGAAAGTGGGCCCAGCACGATGTCGGCACCTTTTCCAGCAGCCATCACACAAGACATCCAGGTGGACGCGACCAATTCGGTAAAGGCAGTAATCAAACCCCCTAACGGAGGGTCAGGTGAGGTAGTGTCCACAGGTACGTATGGTGTTATACATCACGCACAAACAAATGTACCTCATATTGTAGAACCAACTCAGAATGACGCTATTGGACTTAATCCTGTCAGGGTAATTGCAGTACCAAATGGGAAAACTGACACTTCAGGAGTCAATCCTGTCAGGAACATCGCCATGCACTGCCCCTTTTCCCGAACAGAATTAAGAACAATTTTGTCTGAATTTCCTGACCCTAGGAAAGACTTAGTTGCATGTCAAAAGTATATTAGAGAGCTAGGAAATTCTGCAGAGCCAAATAACAAAGATTGGAGGACAGTTTTGAGGGCATGTTTACCCACCGAAGTCGACTCAGTGAAATTTATCGCTGACTGTAAACTAGATGAAGAAATACCACTAACAGACGAGTATAATCAGGATAATGTAAAGAGAATCAACTTACAGTTAGGAGTATATTTCCCTGCAGTGGTAAAGTGGAATAAAATATTTACAATAAAACAAAAAGAAGGTGAATCCACACCAGAGTATTTTCACCGGGCTCTGCAGGATATGGCTAGGTACACTGGTATAGATGACATTAAAACTAATGTACACCACAGAGAAGTAGCTGTGTCCGTATTAATGGACGGCTTAAAAGACACACTAAGAATCAGGGTACAAACCTCTCTACCTCACTGGAGAGGTATCTCGGTGGCTGCATTAAGAGAGTCCGCTATCGAGCATGACCGTAATATCCAAAGAACCAGGGAAGCACAGGGAGAGCGGTTGATGGTGATGAGCATCCAAGCATTAGAGGAGGCATCAAATCGACCGAAACCCCAGGCCACTGGCACATGGAGGAAGCCAAGGGTTTGTTATCTTTGTAAAAGAGAAGGGCATTATGCCAGCAACTGTAACAGCCCACATAAAGTCAGACCCCCTAGACATGAATATGAGCAAAGTTATGACACACCAAATTATAATCAGGGATCACATAGGAAGAATTTTGGGCCACACTTATGATATGTAGTCAGGAAAGGTGATCATTAGGACTGATGATGAGCCTGAGGTAACGGTTAATAAATTGGGAGGTCATTCCCTGAAGACACAGGAATGACCGGGGTAAAATTTGTAAAGTATCTGTAAAATGTTTCCTCCCCCCCCCCCCATCTCTGACGGTCATCGGCAGGACTCAAACATTACATAGCTACTTGGTCTTTGCAGAAGTCTACCAAACCCCAGCATGACCTACCCGCATCAATTTATCCTGGCCAGATACAAAGGGTGGAGTTTGGAAATGCTGGTGGGAGGGACTGCGCAAAGATACCATTGGACATGCAGGTGTGACAGCCTGATGATGAACGGAAGAACTGACAATGAAAATGTTTGAAAAAAAATGTTTTTTTCTGTTGTTGTTTATTGTTGATTTATGTGATGCATATATATATGAACGGTTCTCTCTCTCTTGTTGTTTTTTCTCTCTCTCTTCTTTCTCATGTTCTCATAACGTTATAGATGGTATGTCACACATCAGTTGGATGAATGGTAATGCAAGATTTATTTTCCTTACAGAAAGAGCGCTGAGCTAGAAGAAATATTGTATCACCAGAATGTTTACAAGACTGAGAGACAGCACCTTTGAGATGACAGCAGAACAAGAAGAACAACAAGACTAGAGAACTAATTATCGTAACAAGTTTCTCTCCCCCTCAAACTGTTTTTCTGTACCCCCATTACGAATTTCTCCCTTCTCCTCCTGTAAGATGGACTTGCCCCAAGAGACTGTGATACGGATTTTCCTGTTGACCATGATGATTGACCTGAGCAGTCTGTTTCGGTGAGAGTACCAGTGAGGTCGAGAAAGGATCCAGAAAGGTTCTGATGACAGAGATGGAGGCGTAGATTTCCAAGAATAACATAATCACCAAGCAAAGGCGAGTATCAGAAAACGATCTGGTAGCATTGACCATAGAAGGAATTGTGAAGGATTGTTAGCTGAAGAGAACTGTATCTGTAGACTCTGTGACAGTGTAGTTGAGGATGGGTGCATCAAGAAATGTCAGTCCAGTTTTAATATCCACATGGACCGGCATCCATTGAGTGACTATCACTCCTTAGTGGGTAAAGTGTTAAATCAGACAGATTGTTGGGTATGCTCTCAAGTACCTCAAGGCCATAGCAAATCAGGATTAGTGCCATTCCCTTTAACTATAGGGGAGGTACTTGAGCTAAGTGGTGGGAGGCCGGTGGACAGGAGGTTTAATATCTCCAGTCCTCCTAGTTTGAAGCTCCACCAATATCATGTGGATAGATCCCTAGTATGTTTTAACATTTCCAATCCCCGAAAGCCGGGAAATTGGGAAGTGTCATGGAACAACCAAACCATGACCTTTTCATACAGAGCCGATAGAATGCCTACAGATACAGAACTTATACGCCACATAGCCGGTAGTGGAAAATATTTCCGATATAGGTATACCCTAGGAAGTAGGATCATGAGAGTTGGAGAAGTATCACCAGGATACTGTGCACATATCGTACAAACAGATACGTGTACTAAACAGATGGGAGAATTAGGGTTAGGAGATTTTATATGGAAAATTTGTAATATGGTAATGTCCTATTCCGTCCCATATGTTCTCCCCGATAATGCATATTTCATATGCGGGAGGAAGGCATATAAGTGGCTTGCCCCAAACTCAGAAGGGTTATGTTGTATTGGAAAAGTACTGCCTGAGGTAATGACCATATCCCACACTAAAATGAAGGATATTCACCGCAGTGCCCAAGCTCCTTATACTCACACTCATTACGAGCACATCGTTAAATGGTACCTGATAGAAAGAACAGAGCATCCGGCCTCTGACCTGATCCATGAATCCACCGGGATTCAATTCCTAATCGCGTTAGATATCACTCGTACCGCCAGAGGAGTGATAAATTATAAATATATATCTGCGCTTGCAAATTTATTAGACAATATCACTGAAATGTATGATGACACATTCAGGTATACCAGAAGGGAGCTCCAAGCTTATAAAACAGAACTGGTTCAGCATAGGATGATTCTCAATTATCTCACAGCTGTGACAGGCGGGTATTGTGTTACCCTAGCGACTCAGTATGGAATAAAGTGCTGCACGTATATTACAAACAGCACCGAGGACCCGGCCGAGGTCATAGACCAAAAGATGGATGACATTTTGCAATTAAAATGGGAGTTCCGAAGGAAACACAATCTCACCTTTGCCGCTGTGGGTAATGAGCTGACCGGTTGGGTGTCATGGTTGAACCCGCGAAATTGGTTCTCTGGTTTAGGAGAATGGGCTCAAGGAATTATCATGGATGTAGGGAAATTTCTTTTGTGTATTCTGGGTGTCATCATAGTGGTCGGTCTGATATTTAGATGCGTTCGGGTTTTAACAAAGTGTAAACGTAGCGCCCGAGTGATGAGTTTAAGAAGTGAAGATACTGTAATAACGACTGATTTGATTTACGACCCAACCATTGAGACAATGTTGTGATGAAAATGTGATTCCACGGTCCGTTTCTTTCACCCGTTTCTCCTTTGTTTTTCTCCAAGGTACAAAGACATCCGCTTGGAAGAAGAATTTGACAACCTTTTACACAGACAACTGATGGACTATGCCATAGACCCCCCATATCCCTAGTAACTTTAACTTTACGCTAGCCCAACATTTTTTGTAGGTCTATGGACATTGAAAAAGCTTTTTGCACACCGTTTATAGCAAAAGCTCAAAGAGACTACAGTCATCGAGACAAGACATCAGACAAGACCTCAATCGGCAAATGTACATTAAACTCACATAGTTTACGACTGCATTTACCATAATTGCTACTTATCTTCATCTCTACAACCTTCAGGTAATGACACACATAGTCGATAGGGAATATAGGCACAGATATCAGCACTCACATATCCCCCCATTCATGTATCATCAACTAAAATGTGCTCCCCCATTTTGTTGCAACCAAAAGCCGAAAAGAGCTCGGTAAAGTTTGACAGCCCATCCACAGACCCGTACCACGGGATAAGAAGGAATTCAAATGTATACTTCGCAATACCTCGAAGCTTGATTTAAAACACGTACGGCACGATGATACATGACCCCCCAAACATGGATTCATACACACATGCTTCTACTATCTCACTAGGTCATACCGTTTTCCCACCTTCTTCTCTTCTCCCCTACCCAATCATAGAAATGTATTATACATGACATATATTTTTCTCTATTTGAACTGTTTTAGGAAGTGGCAGTTATTGGTGACTGCCAAAGGGTGGACTGTCAAAGTCAGAAAAAATATCACGCTGTACATTGCCATATATGCACCTCATGCGTGTGCCCGCTGCACGAGCATGAGCTCTCCCGTGCGTGCGTATACTCGCGGTCGCGTGCACTCGCAGGCGCACGGTATGCGCATTTACGGTAGAGTTTGTCTGCGTCTAGCGGGCGACTCAATCGTAACATAATTTAGTCATATAATGTATTTTGTAGATTATGGTCCCTTTGATAGAATCTGAAAGTTTAGCTAATATAGCATGTTCAGAGACAAAGAGATTCCTCTTTGTTTGATACGAAGGGTCAGACAGGGGTGACACAGTGGTGTTTAGTATCCATCGGAAGAGAATATAATTAGCAATATTCCGGTGTTGGTTTGAAGCGGATTACTCGCTCGTGCGTATAGTTATGGACATAAGAAGTTTATGGACATTTACTATATTTGCACTTTATTACCCATGCGGCGGGAAACCCAGTTTCCCTCCCACCTGAGCAGTTTGAAATAGTCACAGCCCACCTGTATGAACCAACCTATGACCTTTTGTTATAATGCGGAGACGGATTCCTGTGTCCAATGAACAATAAGAATGTAGGGACCATTGTACTGTACTGTGTGTAAGTGTATATAAAGACAAGCCGACCTGGGCCAGCTCTCTACTCTTTTCAACGGTTCTCATCACTGATAATCGGGAGCTGGATATCCAGAAAGGCGCTTGCGATTGTTCCCCTTGTGCGTAAGTTCTCTGCAACCATATTTATCTCCAATTTTGTTGTAAGCCATTCTCTCTCTCCTTCCCCCTTAAATGTAATTGTGTCTTTGATTGTATTTTAACGTGTAGTAACTCGGTTAGGTATTTTATGTTAGTTTGGTAGTGTATAACTTGTATTGTGTATTCTTTTGCAATTGAACGTTCATTCATTCCCTTAAAAGGTGTTAGACCCTTAGACCGGTATTTGAGTGTTTATTGTATTGCTAAAGGGTTCTCAGAGCGTAAGAATCGCTCATACAGCTTTCTAACTAACAAGGTTACACTGTGTTGCATTTACACCTTATCACTGCACAAAGGTTTACAATATAAGTACATTGTTTATGATATTGTTACAAAGGTTTAACTCTGTGAGCGTCAGCGCCGCTCGTGATCTCCTCGTGGTCTCGAGCGTCCGCTACGCTGATAGCGTATCATTACGGTAATCGGCAGCCTATAGCGTGCTTGCCTTTACGCATTAAGCCGTGAGCGAACGTGCCGCTCGTGCGTCTCGTCCACGGCTAAGCGTCCGCTACGCTGAGTACGTACCCTTACGGTACCACATACTCCAATAGCGTACTGAGTCTCTTAACCTTTTAGCGTGTTTAATATAGGATATATATTAGGATTTGTCAATATGTATGTGTCTGTATGTATGTATATATATATATATATATATATATATATGTGTAGATATGTGTGTATATATGTATATATATGTGTGTGTATGTGTATGTATATATATATATATATTATACATACACACACACTAGTTTTACGGACCCAGCATATGCTGGGTCACCTCAATCCCCACACCCGTGATTGGCTCCGCCCAGTTCTGGAAACCCCCCCATGCAAATCCTGCGTTTGCCACTGTCTAGAGCAGGCGTTAGCATCGCATGGGGCCACACATCGCTGTCGCCGGCACCCTACACACGGAGCGATGTGTTCTTATTTTCTAAGCAATCTAGTCAGATTGCTTAGAAATTAAGTGAACATCGCTACGCGTATACCCCCTTTAACTTTTCTTTTTATTGTTGCACTATCTGCTGTTTGTAGTTATTTTTCTTGCATTGTGTTAAAGGAATTCAGTTGGATGATTGCCAAATTTGGGTAGTGATTCATTCTTACATATCTCCCAACATGACCCTCTCCAGGAGGGACAGAATGCTTTGCTACTGGACTTCCCTCTTAATGTATGATTGCCGGCACCTGTGGTAAAACACCTTTCTTATCCATTAACCTGTTCAAAACAGGTGCCGGCAATCATAAATTAGGAGAAAAGTCCAGAAGCAGAGCATTGTGTCCCTCCTGGAGAGGGTCATGTTGGGAGGTATGCTCTAGGTCTGAAAGTGGCATAACCCTTAGCTAGATCAGTGTTTCCCAAACGCAGTCCTCAAGGCACCCAAACATTCCAGGATTTGGGGATATCTCTGCTTCTGCACAGATGGTATACTCAAACTGACTGAGTTACTAATTAAGGGGTCTATTTAGGAAGACTTGGGTGGAGATAAAGTACCAGCCAATCAGTTCATAACTGTCATCTTACAAGCTGTGTTTGAAAAATGACAGGAGCTGGTTGGTTGGCACTTTATCTTCATCCACTTTATCTCTATCCAAGGCTTCGTACATAGGGGGTCATTCTGCACCCGGGTGTAATGCCTAGAAGGGGTGACACCAATCTATGGGTTCCTCCGCAGTGACAGTAGCCAGGTGCTGCAGTGTGAAATTCTGCTATAGCACCTGGCTCCTGTCATAACAGAGGAGCCGACAGCGCTGCAGACAGTCTTCGGGGGTAGCCCAGTACAACCCAGCATCTCCGGAGATGCTGGGCATGCCTCCGAAATGACGTTCTGCGAGGGCACATCCCTTTTCTTTGCGACCAAGCCCCCTTTTGCCGCGAGCGCGCCTCCAGTGCGCTGGCATATGAAGGGTGCGCACCAGGTGTCACCACACCCGGTGATGCCTCTGCATACCTCCCAACATGACCCTCTCCAGGCGGGACAAAATGCTCTGCTTCTGGACTTCTCTCTTAATTTGTGATTGGCAGCACCTGTATTGAACAGGTTAATGGATAAGAAAGGTGTTTTAGCACAGGTGAGGGCAATCATAAATTAAGAGGGAAGTCCAGGAGCAGAGCATTTTGTCCCTCCTGGATAGGGTCATGTTGGGAGGTATGCTCTTACAGTATGTATATTGGGCCTTGCAGTCTCCCCTGTCTTTTGCTCTAGCAGCTTTTGGAGTTTCCTGGATGTGTTCATTGGGGCACAGTCAGATGCAATGGAGTTCCCTGTTGCTGCTGCTGATTCCTTTGGGCCCCCAGCTGTCTTGGTGGTACACCTAGGTGGGAACGACCTGAGTGGCCCTGGTGTAACTAGTGTGGTTGTGTCATCCCCTGGCAGAAATGGCACAATATTTTGTAGGATGTGATTATGGACAAGTCCAGGCAGAAGATGAATGCCTTGGTTTCTTGGAGATGCAGGGAGTTAGGTGGCTATGTTGTTGAGCTCCCACGTATTTCCTTTCTTGATGTGCACTTGTTCCTATTGGATAGTATGCATTTAACTGGGGACGCAATGGTTTTGTTTTTGGAGGCTGTTTTGGGGTTTTTAGAAAGCTTAGTTTAGTGGTGGCAGGCTCGGATCCTTTACTAAGGCACCATTGTCTGCTGGTAAAGAACGTCATTTATCCAGTAGATATTTTAGTGGGACGTATTTTATTTGGGTGCGCTTCCTATCAATGCTTACAGTTATCTGATTTCACCCTAAGTGGGGTCAGCAGCATTGGCTGTCAGGCCGTGCTCTGGTCGGCACTGTTTAGGGGATTGGAGCCTGGTAAAGTTTGCTTGCACTTTGTGAGAAGGACAATTGGCCCTGCAAGTTTTATATGGTTGTCATCTAGTATATTGGCTGTTGGCTGGCCACTGGATATCTGCCCTTCTTTCTTCCTGCCACCATATCAGTTTAATTGGATTATATTTTTTTCTTTGGCTGTTTCCAATAAAAGGATTGACAATTTGAAATGCCACCTCATTGGTCTGTGCCTTTATTTAAGTTTAGGGTTACGGTTTATATCTGCATGGGTAAATCAATCGGGCATCAGACAATAGGTAGTTTATGTATTCAATAGGAATCTGTTTTATAGAAACCTATCCCCACATATTGTTGATTTGAGTGAATACTAACTCTGAAGTATGGGGAAATAAGCAACGCAAGTTAAATTTTTGGGGTGAAATATATGGCGACTGTCCTGTAAAAACTAGGAGATTGTAGAGTGAAATTTACCCATACACAAAATTTTCCTATGTTCCCTGATTTTTAGATTTTTCCCTTTTAACTAAAAAACTATTCTTTTTGGTGAAAAAGCTCCTTTAAATCTCCTAAATTATTATTTACTAAATGTTTGTATGTTTCACTATAAAAGCAGAAACAGGAATATGTTACATACATTCTTTACTAAAATAAGCTTTGATCAGTTTGGAATTTTTATTATTTGCTTGCTCTGATAAAAAGCATATCCGCTGCTGGGTAAAAATGCTGACTGCATACTAATCTCTCTCATTGCCCTAAATTATTCCAATATCGGTAATACACAGTTCTGCCTCAAGGGCGAATTGCATGGGTAGATCAAGAACGCTATCTGCATTTCCAAAATAAGGAACCTTAAAAAATCTGTAAGATTTAGTGGAGAATTATTTTTACATAAAATTATCAATTGCTTTTATGTCATGTTTAATGTTTTAGGTTATTGTAGAGACATTATTATTCATTAAAACAATAGTGTTAAGTTTACTAAAAGATATTTATGTATAGGTACTGCATGGGCCACCAAACACATATTGTACATGTTGTATTATATCATAAGCTTTCCACATGGGTCACTGCTGTTCCATTGGAATCTATATCCAATATTTTATGTTACATTGCTTGAGGCATTAACATTACAGCTTACTGAAATCGAGTCTGCAGATCAGGATGTTCTCTCTCTTTAATGAGTATTTATATCGGACTGTACCATTATAGTAATATGATGCAAAATCGATCGTATATCGCCAATATTAATATTTTTTTAGAGAAATAAAAATAGCTCATTGTTTTGTGATCTAATAAAAATAATACAACAAATCAGTCGTGATCCAATGAAAAACCTGTAATGTTAATAAAGCACTGGAAAATAATAAATGTTGTCTAAAACATTCAGGTCCAGAGCCAACGGATGTGGTTCAGAATCAGGCCCTACATCTCTAAAAAGGGCAAGATGTACTAAGCCTTGAAAAGTGATAAAGTGGAGAGTGATAAACTACCAACCAATCAGCTCCTGTCATTTTCAAACACAGCCTGTAACATGGCAGTTAGGATCTGAATGACTGGTACTTTATCTCTCTCCACTTTATCACTTTTCAAGGCTTAGTACATCTGCCCTGTAGGTCCTAATCCACTCTGCACATTATAAATCGCCCCACTTGCAGGGCAATGTGGTTTTTCCAAAGTGCAAGTTGTTCCTTTTTCTTAAGGGGGGTGCTCACGGAGAGATCCATGCTTAAAATCTAAGCAATCTGACTAGATTGCTTAGATTTTAAGCAGAGATCACTCGTGTGTAACCCCCTCAGCGATAGCGATGCGCGGCCTCGCACATCGCTATCGCCGGTGCTAGATTGGCCTAAATCTAGCACGTCCTCCCCCACATCGGCCCCCCGTCCTCCCCCACATCGCTCAGCACACATCTCTCCCGTTTATATGGGCCTTAACTCTTGTTTTACTTGCTCCTATCTTTGAATCAGGCCAACTATGTTGAAAGAAAGGACAATTATACAATAGCAAGACTCTTCTTTCTATTTTGTTTAATAAGCGTAATTAGTAATCAGTTAAAATATGTCAAATGCAAACGCCTTTAAAATTTATTACAGCTAGTACTTGCTGCCAACTAGACTCCAGAAGATGTTTGGCAAGACTTCAAACCCCCCCCCCCCCGGAGTTGGAAAGTTTGTGGTGAACTAGGCTCTTATTTGTACATTTGTACATCTTAAGATTGTCTCTTTCCGGAACAACACAGCTATAAAATTATTATTATTATTATTATTATTACTATTATTATTATTCATAATAATAATAATAATAATAATAATAATAATAATGATAATACTATTATTACTACTACCACTAATGTAAAGTGCTTTACATTTGCATTTAAAAAACACAAGATACAGGAAAGAGAGTTAAGCGTTTGGTTTGTATATTTTTTTTAGAAACTAAAGGGGCATTAGTGAAATGCGTGGGTTAAGACTTGAGTCTGTTTAGGATCACATCTACGGCAGAGGCTCCTGGAAGCCTCGGCAGCTTACTGAGTACATCACAGGGACAGGCTCCTTTTGGTGCCCATGACTCTGCGGGTGGCCCTTCATATATCCCTCCCCCCCCCCCCCCCCCAATTGTGCAAATGTTATTTGCTTCACCTGTGACTAATGGACATCTAATGCTATACTTTGGGGTTTCAATATGTGTGACAATGCTTATGCTTAATACCTTTTTGCTACCCACACTGTGATTGATTGCCGTTTTGATGCACTCTCTCATTGCCTGTTGCTGTTTACATTTGTGTACCTGAAAACTGGAATAAAGTTATAAAAAAAAGCTTACTTAAGCATGATCTTGAGGCTACATCGCAGAAATCTCATCAATGGCCGCAACTCACAGGCTATTACATATCAAAACCAGCTCTGCTTTGAAAAGTTCAATACAAGTAGCAAGAAAGTGTCCCAACAGCAATATTTAAACACAACACATGAAAATGAAACTGCATAACAGAAATCAAATAGACAGTTGCACATAAGTCAAACCCAATTAATTTTTATTGTGCAATAAATTTCATTGAAGCAAGTAATTAGAAAGAAATTATTTTGATGTGTAAATTAGTCTCATACATTGTATTTGATCTGACAGCCTACGAAAGAGCCCATACCTACTACAAACGGGATGCAGATAAAATTCCAGCTGTCAGGATCCCGGTATTGGAATCCCGACAGACAGTGAAATACCGCTGTAGGGAATCCCGACCTCCGCAGGGTATGCCCACTCAGTTGGTGGGTCCATGCCACAAGACGACGACACAAACACGACACGGGCGACGAAACGACGGGGGAGCGAACGACTATGCACTTCAATTATACCTTATACATATGTTACCTTATACTGCACAGAACTATGGTGTATTTTCTACAGTGCATTTCTGTTATTAATGTGGTAGATTATCATGCATGCACTAGCAATATTTACTGTGTATAATTATCAAGGGGTCCAGACTATACACTCTCAGATGGTTAGGCAAACCAGTGTGGTGGCTGGCCACACCCCCTCTGGAGACTGACCTAATCCCTAAGTATGGGCCCCTAACACTGCATTCCCCCAGTGGGCCCTTCATGCCTCAGTCCAACACTGCGAGTATGGTATAAATTCTGTCTCCATCATAAAATGGAAGTGAGCGGTAACACAAGCCCAAACCATCTGAACCACTCTGAAATGCATGTTAATTTATTAAACCAAATATTCCTTACCCCTGACAGATTACATATGCCAAAAGGTATGTAATCTGTCAGGGGTAAGATATATTTCATTTAATAATTTACCATGCATTTCAGTGTGGTTGAGACACCATGACTTATGGAAGGACATGACATAGATTATCTGCTGTTGAGCACCAGAGATAGGATGACCCAAACCTATGTCACAGTGGAGTTGAGCAGATGATTTAACCTGGGGGCACAAACCTAAAAGAAATTTATATCAAAAGGAAATATTACCCCTACTCCCACCAAAAGTCAGATGAGATAAAAGGTCATTAGTAGGTAGACGTACAGGCCCAGAAAAGCGCACCACACTTCCAAACCAATGATGGTTCTGAAGATATGGAAATATTTCAGTAGAGGGTAGGGAATATCGGTCATGTAAAGTAGGGAAGGGAAGCAAGGTTACATCATCCATGAGGTTCCCTAAAGTCTTGACATCCTGAGAATACCAGAGAGAGAGATATTGACATTAAGGGCGGTATTTAATTCTTTCCACTCTCTTCCACACCCATTCTGTTTATGGTGATGGGCATGGTATTATAATTTCAGCTTGCTATCCCCACGGTAGTGAGGCGCCCAACCCTTTACACAGCTAAACCTGATTACTATGGGCGCGATATGCGCAATAACGGGGATCACTTTAGAAAGGAGATTGGGTGTGATATATCATTTAAATACCACCCTAAGAATCAATTTAGCAACAGCCCTAAGAGACAGAGAAGTGGTCAGGGTAGACAACTCTGCAACCTGATTGACCAATCTATCTCAGACTTACAGTATAATATGGCTCTAATAGATGGGAGAGATAAAGAGGGCAGAATTTTACATGTGGTTAGTAGTCCATCATAAATTTTCCAAAGGGTAGCCAGGACATCAAGACTATTCAAGGGGCACCCAAAAATTAACAGTGGATTAATGGAACCACTCTGGAAGTGGAGAAAATAAGCATGGCTTTTGATGTCTGGCCAGATCAGGAAGAGCCAAGTGACCCCAGATTTTTGGAAGAATCATACGAGCTTGCGCTAGTCTCGGAGAATGGTTCGCCCAAAGGTAAAGAGACAGTATGGAACAACAATTGTCTAAATATTTGCTAGGGAAGGTGAAGGAAATTATACGAAAGAGATACATAAGTTTAGGGATCAGGGATATCTTGAATGCTGCTAGGCGGCCCAGCCAATACATTTTACATGACAGCCAATATTTAGTGTAGTTAATCAGGCACTCAATCAGAGGAGGGAGGTTCACATCGAAAACAGAGGAGGGTGATGGAGGGATTTAATATTAAGGGCTTTTGCCAACTGTCAGGGATTTATTTTTTAATGAAAACATTGCATATAAATATTGTAATTAATATGTGGAATATCTGGGACTTTGGGGTTGTCTAGTAAGGATGTTTCAAACTGATAAGAATTAGTTTATGTCTTGCTAGAGGAATAATATACAGTATAAATTCAATAGACACGTAATAAACAGAAACAAATAGCACAAATAATAACATAAAAACACATCACTAACAAATAGTAACCATACACAGATATGCTTACTGATCATGCTTGTTCTGTACATATTGCAAATCCCTGAACAGCAATATTAATTCCTTTTTTTACGTTTCAGGTTTTCCAGAGCATTTTGGATTATGGCTTACCGGATAAAAGATCTCATACTTGTACTATAATGTTACTTTCATTTGAACAATATAAATGTACACAAAAGAAACAGACAGCTATCCTTTTGACAATTAATGCATAGTACTATTCCAACGTACAGTATATAAAACAATGTTATCCAACCCAATTTTCTCCAAACTAGCTGAATGCCTAGCGTTTCCTCCACTGAGTGTAATCTCCAGGCATCAAGCATTTATTACATTTACTTTATTCATTTTTGGGGTCCCTACATTTATTTTATTATTTATAGGGTCACCTACTGTACATGTATTATTAACAGGACAACTAGCCATGAGATCCGCTGGTTCGGCTTCCAGCGGCTTTGGTGTTACAGCTTCCAGCAGCTTCAGCCTAAATAGGTGAGAGAAGAAATCAGGTAACATAAAGGACTGATCTGTAACTAAATGATTAATTTAATTGGCCCCTAAGATATGATTTAATCAATACTGAGAGCACTATTAAATATTTAACCCTAGGAAGGGGTCAATAAATGTAATGCACAATATTGAGGCACTACAAGTACATGTATGCACTTGTGCACAATAGTCTCTAGAGCATGGGGGTCATTCCGAGTTGATCGTAGCTGTGCTAAATTTAGCAAAGCTACGATCATTCACACTGACATGCGGGGGGACGCCCAGCACAGGGCTAGTCTGCCCCGCATGTCAGTGCCGCCTCCCCCCCCCCCGCAGAAGTGCAAAGGCATCGCATAGCGGTGATGCCTTTGCACTTCAAGAGTAGCTCCCGACCAGCGCAGCTTTAGCGTGCTGGCCGGGAGCTACTCATCGCTCCCCAGACCGCAGCGGCTGCGTGTGACATCACACATCCGATGCGGACCGCCCCCCCCCCCCCAACGGTCCGGCCACGCCTGCGTTGGCCAGACCGCTCCCCCTAAACGGCGGCTTAACGCCTCTGTCCAGCCCCCTCCTGACCAGCGACCGGCTCTGCCTCAGAGTCAATCGCTAGGCAACGATGACTGACATGCGCCGGCACACTGCGGCGCCAGTGCATGCGCAGTTCCGACCCAATCGCTGCGCTGCGAGAAACTGCAGCGAGCTATCGGGTCGGAATGACCCCCCATGAACTACATATACTACATGTAGCGAGTATGGGGGTAATTCAGAGTTGATCGCATCAGCAAATTTGTTAGCAGGTGGGCAAAACCATGTGCACTGCAGGGGGGGGGGGGGCAGATGTAACATGTGCAGAGAGAGTTAGAATTGGGTGGGTTATTTTGTTTCTGTGCAGGGTAAATACTGGCTGCTTTATTTTTACACTGCAATTTAGATTTCAGTTTGAACTCACCACACCCAAATCTAACTCTCTCTGCACATGTTATATCTGCCCCACCTGCAGTGCACGTGGGGGTAATTCCAAGTTGATCGCAGCAGAATTTTGGTTAGCAGTTCGGCAAAACCATGTGCACTGCAGGGGAGGCAGATATAACATGTGCAGAGAGAGTTAGATTTGGGTGTGGTGTCTTCAATCTGCAATCTAATTTGCAGTGTAAAAATAAAGCAGCCAGTATTTACCCTGCACAGAAACAAAATAACCCACCCAAATCTAATTCTCTCTGCACATGTTAAATCTGCCTCCCCTGCAGTGCACATAGTTTTGCCCAACTGCTAAAAAAATTCCTGCTGCGATCAACTTGGAATTACCCCCATGGTTTTGCACATCTGCTAACAAATTTGCTGCTACGATCAGGTCTGAAGGGCTAATTCAGACTTGATCGGTGCTGTGCATTTTCGCACAGCAGCAATCAGGCCTGAACTGCACATGCGCCGGAGCCGCAGTGTGCCAGCGCATGGCAGACAGCCGACGGCTGTCTTAGCCCTGCGATCGCCTCTGCCTGATTGACAGGCAGAGGCGGTGGCCGGGCCGGAGGAGCGGGTTGGTGGCGTTTAGCTGCAATTTAGGGGGCGCGGTCCGGGCAACGCAGTCGTGGCAGGACCGTTGGGGAGGCGGGCCGTGGCTGCGTGATGTCACACGCAGCCGCTGCGACCCGGGCTGCGACATGCAGCTCCCTGCCAGCGCGCAGGAGCTGCGCTGGCTGGGAGCTACTCTTCCAGTACAAAAGCATCGCACTATGAGATGCTTTTGTACTTGTGCGGGGTTGACCATGACATGCGGGGCGGATTAGCCCTGTGCCTGATGTCCCCCCGCATTTCAGGAAAGCTGATCGTAGATGTGCTAAATTTAGCACATCTACGATCAGGGCTGAATCACCCCCTGAATTAGGCCCATGGTCACTAGAAGTAAGATGCCAGAGCCATTGAAACTCCGTACAGGATCACAGTCACAAACTGTCACACGTCACAGTCACCACTCCCCTGTTACCTCCCTCAAATGCCCCCTGCCTGTCACTCACTATGCAAATAAATCCTCACTGCAACCACCACCGTAATAACTCTGCGGCACATGCGCAGTGCGAATTATACGTATACGCAGCGACATAACATCGCTACACTGCGTACAACATCTGCATTGCCCCATCTCTGAATCAGGCCCAGAGTTCAGTTGTGTAGCAGCAAGCCAGATTCCACTAGTAGCCTAAACATAACTATATGCTGAAAGTGGGGACAGTTCATGAGGATATACAGCAAGCGAGTCAAGGCCACAGTTCCTTCAGTCTGCCTGTAAAGAAAGTTGAATGAGTATATGATTGCTGTGAACTACTGTAACATCCAGGGCTGTTTCTAGCCAATTTGTCTCCCAGTGCGAGATTTAAAAATGTGCCCCCGCCCCCACTGACATTAAAAAAATGTGTGTGTACTTCCGGCAGGGGGCGTGGCCTCACTAAATGGGTGTGGTCTCTAAAATGGGCGTGGTCTTGCATGAAAAGACTACCTTACACCCCAGTTTTTGACCCTGCACCAACAGATCACAGCCACCACAGGGAAAAAAATTAATTCCACCATATTAAGCCCCACGCAGTAATGCCCCCTGTACCATATTATGCCACATACCACTATGCCCTTGATACATTATGCCCTACAGTAAAGCTTCTAATTACTTTTAAATTACCTGCTCATTGCCAAGGGTTTCACGCGCTGGGTGTCATGCTGGTTGCCAGGGGTTTCATGCTCTGGGATCCATGCTTGTTACCAGGGGTATCATGCTCTGGGACAGGTGTCATGATCGTTGCCAGGGCTGTGTAATGCTAGTTGCCAGGGCTGTGTAATGCCAGTTGCCAGGGCTGTGTAATGCCAATTGCCAGGGCTGTGTAATGCCAGTTGCCAGGGCTGTGTAATGCCAGTTGCCAGGGCTGTGTAATGCCAGTTGCCAGGGCTGTGTAATGCTAGTTGCCAGGGCTGTATAATGCTAGTTGCCAGGGCTGTGTAATGCCAGTTGCCAGGGCTGTGTAATGCTAGTTGCTAGGGCTGTATAATGCTAGTTGCTAGGGCTGTGTAATGCCAGTTGCCAGGGCTTTGTAATGCTAGTTGCCAGGGCTGTATAATGCTAGTTGCCAGGGCTGTGTAATGCTAGTTGCCAGGGCTGTATAATGCTAGTTGCCAGGGCTGTGTAATGCCAGTTGCCAGGGTTGTGTAATGCCAGTTGCCAGGGCAATGTAATGCTAGTTGCCAGGGCTGTATAATGCTAGTTGCCAGGGCTGTGTAATGCCAGTTGCCAGGGTTGTGTAATGCTAGTTGCCAGGGCTGTATAATGCTAGTTGCCAGGGCTGTGTAATGCCAGTTGCCAGGGCTGTATAATGCTAGTTGCCAGGGCTGTATAATGCTAGTTGCCAGGGCAATGTAATGCCAGTTGCCAGGGCTGTATAATGCTAGTTGCGAGGGCTGTATAATGCTAGTTGCCAGGGCTGTGTAATGCCAGTTGCCAGGGCTGTGTAATGCCAGTTGCCTTGGCTGTGTAATGCCAGTTGCCAGGGCTGTGTAATGCCAGTTGCCAGGGCTGTGTAATGCCAGTTGCCTTGGCTGTGTAATGCCAGTTGCCAGGGCTGTGTAATGCCAGTTGCCAGGGCTGTGTAATGCCAGTTGCCAGGGCTGTATAATGCTAGATGCCAGGGCTGTGTAATGCTAGTTGCCAGGGCTGTGTAATGCCAGTTGCCAGGGCTGTGTAATGCCAGTTGCCAGGGCTGTGTAATGCTAGTTGCCAGGGCTGTGTAATGCTAGTTGCCAGGGCTGTGTAATGCCAGTTGCCAGGGCTGTGTAATGCCAGTTGCCAGGGCTGTGTAATGCCAGTTGCCAGGGTTGTGTAATGCTAGTTGCCAGGGCTGTATAATGCTAGTTGCCAGGGCTGTGTAATGCCAGTTGCCAGGGTTGTGTAATGCTAGTTGCCAGGGCTGTATAATGCTAGTTGCCAGGGCTGTGTAATGCCAGTTGAACTTGCCAGGGCTGTATAATGCTAGTTGCCAGGGCTGTATAATGCTAGTTGCCAGGGCAATGTAATGCCAGTTGCCAGGGCTGTATAATGCTAGTTGCCAGGGCTGTATAATGCTAGTTGCCAGGGCTGTGTAATGCCAGTTGCCAGGGCTGTGTAATGCCAGTTGCCTTGGCTGTGTAATGCCAGTTGCCAGGGCTGTGTAATGCCAGTTGCCAGGGCTGTGTAATGCCAGTTGCCTTGGCTGTGTAATGCCAGTTGCCAGGGCTGTGTAATGCCAGTTGCCAGGGCTGTGTAATGCCAGTTGCCAGGGCTGTATAATGCTAGATGCCAGGGCTGTGTAATGCTAGTTGCCAGGGCTGTGTAATGCCAGTTGCCAGGGCTGTGTAATGCCAGTTGCCTTGGCTGTGTAATGCCAGTTGCCAGGGCTGTGTAATGCTAGTTGCCAGGGCTGTGTAATGCCAGTTGCCAGGGCTGTGTAATGCCAGTTGCCAGGGCTGTGTAATGCCAGTTGCCAGGGCTATGTAATGCCAGTTGCCAGGGCTGTATAATGCTAGTTGCCAGGGCTGTGTAATGCCAGTTGCCAGGGCTATGTAATGCTAGTTGCCAGGGCTGTGTAATGCTAGTTGCAAGGGCTGTGTAATGCTAGTTGCCAGGGCTGTGTAATGCCAGTTGCCAGGGCTGTGTAATGCCAGTTGCCAGGGCTGTGTAATGCTAGTTGCCAGGGCTGTATAATGCTAGTTGCCAGGGCTGTGTAATGCCAGTTGCCAGGGCTATGTAATGCTAGTTGCCAGGGCTGTATAATGCCAGTTGCCAGGGCTGTGTAATGCCAGTTGCCAGGGCTGTGTAATGCCAGTTGCCAGGGCTCTGTAATGCCAGTTGCCAGGGCTGTGTAATGCCAGTTTCCAGGGCTATGTAATGCTAGTTGCCAGGGCTGTATAATGCTAGTTGCCAGGGCTGTGTAATGCTAGTTGCCAGGGCTGTGTAATGCTAGTTGCCAGGGCTATGTAATGCTAGTTGCCAGGGCTATATAATGCTAGTTGCCAGGGCTGTGTAATGCTAGTTGCCAGGGCTGTGTAATGCTAGTTGCCAGGGATTTGTAATGCCAGTTGCCAGGGCTGTGTAATGCTAGTTGCCAGGGCTGTGTAATGCTAGTTGCCAGGGCTGTATAATGCTAGTTGCCAGGGCTGTGTAATGCTAGTTGCCAGGGCTTTGTAATGCCAGTTGCCAGGGCTGTGTAATGCCAGTTGCCAGGGCTTTGTAATGTTAGTTGCCAGGGCTGTATAATGCTAGTTGCCAGGGCTGTGTAATGCTAGTTGCCAGGGCTGTGTAATGCTAGTTGCCAGGGCTGTATAATGCTAGTTGCCAGGGCTGTGTAATGCCAGTTGCCAGGGCTGTGTAATGCCAGTTGCCAGGGCTATGTAATGCTAGTTGCCAGGGCTGTATAATGCCAGTTGCCAGGGCTGTGTAATGCCAGTTGCCAGGGCTGTATAATGCTAGTTGCCAGGGCTGTATAATGCTAGTTGCCAGGGCAATGTAATGCCAGTTGCCAGGGCTGTATAATGCTAGTTGCCAGGGCTGTGTAATGCTAGTTGCCAGGGCTGTGTAATGCCAGTTGCCAGGGCTGTGTAATGCCAGTTGCCTTGGCTGTGTAATGCCAGTTGCCAGGGCTGTGTAATGCCAGTTGCCAGGGCTGTATAATGCTAGTTGCCAGGGCTGTGTAATGCTAGTTGCCAGGGCTGTGTAATGCCAGTTGCCAGGGCTGTGTAATGCCAGTTGCCTTGGCTGTATAATGCCAGTTGCCAGGGCTGTGTAATGCCAGTTGCCAGGGCTGTGTAATGCTAGTTGCCAGGGCAGTGTAATGCCAGTTGCCAGGGCTGTGTAATGCCAGTTGCCTTGGCTGTGTAATGCCAGTTGCCAGGGCTGTGTAATGCCAGTTGCCAGGGCTGTGTAATGCTAGTTGCCAGGGCTGTGTAATGCCAGTTGCCAGGGCTGTGTAATGCCAGTTGCCTTGGCTGTGTAATGCCAGTTGCCAGGGCTGTGTAATGCCAGTTGCCAGGGCTGTGTAATGCTAGTTGCCAGGGCTGTGTAATGCCAGTTGCCAGGGCTGTATAATGCCAGTTGCCAGGGCTGTGTAATGCCAGTTGCCAGGGCTGAGTAATGCCAGTTGCCTTAGCTGTGTAATGCCAGTTGCCAGGGCTGTGTAATGCCAATTGCCAGGGCTGTGTAATGCCAGTTGCCAGGGCTATGTAATGCTAGTTGCCAGGGCTGTGTAATGCCAGTTGCCAGGGCTGTGTAATGCCAGTTGCCAGGGCTATGTAATGCTAGTTGCCAGGGCTGTGTAATGCCAGTTGCCAGGGATATGTAATGCTAGTTGCCGGGGCTGTTTAATGCTAGTTGCCAGGGCTGTATAATACCAGTTGCCAGGGCTGTGTAATGCCAGTTGCCAGGGCTGTATAATACCAGTTGCCAGGGCTATGTAATGCTAGTTGCCAGGGCTGTTTAATGTTAGTTGCCAGGGCTGTATAATACCAGTTGCCAGGGCTGTGTAATGCCAGTTGCCAGGGCTGTATAATGCTAGTTGCCAGGGCTGTGTAATGGTAGTTGCCAGGGCTGTGTAATGCTAGTTGCCAGGGCTGTGTAATGCTAGTTGCCAGGGCAGTGTAATGCCAGTTGCCAGGGCTGTGTAATGCCAGTTGCCTTGGCTGTGTAATGCCAGTTGCCAGGGCTGTGTAATGCCAGTTGCCAGGGCTGTGTAATGCCAGTTGCCAGGGCTGTGTAATGCCAGTTGCCAGGGCTGTGTAATGCCAGTTGCCTTGGCTGTGTAATGCCAGTTGCCAGGGCTGTGTAATGCCAGTTGCCAGGGCTGTGTAATGCTAGTTGCCAGGGCTGTGTAATGCCAGTTGCCAGGGCTGTATAATGCCAGTTGCCAGGGCTGTGTAATGCCAGTTGCCAGGGCTGTGTAATGCCAGTTGCCTTAGCTGTGTAATGCCAGTTGCCAGGGCTGTGTAATGCCAATTGCCAGGGCTGTGTAATGCCAGTTGCCAGGGCTATGTAATGCTAGTTGCCAGGGCTGTGTAATGCCAGTTGCCAGGGCTGTGTAATGCCAGTTGCCAGGGCTATGTAATGCTAGTTGCCAGGGCTGTGTAATGCCAGTTGCCAGGGATATGTAATGCTAGTTGCCGGGGCTGTTTAATGCTAGTTGCCAGGGCTGTATAATACCAGTTGCCAGGGCTGTGTAATGCCAGTTGCCAGGGCTGTATAATACCAGTTGCCAGGGCTATGTAATGCTAGTTGCCAGGGCTGTTTAATGTTAGTTGCCAGGGCTGTATAATACCAGTTGCCAGGGCTGTGTAATGCCAGTTGCCAGGGCTGTGTAATGCTAGTTGCCAGGGCAGTTTAATGCTAGTTGCCAGGGCTGTATAATACCAGTTGCCAGGGCTGTGTAATGCCAGTTGCCAGGGCTGTATAATACCAGTTGCCAGGGCTGTTTAATGCTAGTTGCCAGGGCTGTATAATACCAGTTGCCAGGGCTGTGTAATGCCAGTTGCCAGGGCTGTATAATACCAGTTGCCAGGGCTGTGTAATGCCAGTTGCCAGGGCTGTATAATGCTAGTTGCCAGGGCTGTATAATACCAGTTGCCAGGGCTGTGTAATGCCAGTTGCCAGGGCTGTGTAATGCTAGTTGCCAGGGCTGTTTAATGCTAGTTGCCAGGGCTGTATAATACCAGTTGCCAGGGCTGTATAATACCAGTTGCCAGGGCTGTGTAATGCCAGTTGCCTTGGCTGTGTAATGCCAGTTGCCAGGGCTGTGTAATGCCAGTTGCCAGGGCTGTGTAATGCCAGTTGCCTTGGCTGTGTAATGCCAGTTGCCAGGGCTGTGTAATGCCAGTTGCCAGGGCTGTGTAATGCCAGTTGCCAGGGCTGTATAATGCTAGATGCCAGGGCTGTGTAATGCTAGTTGCCAGGGCTGTGTAATGCCAGTTGCCAGGGCTGTGTAATGCCAGTTGCCTTGGCTGTGTAATGCCAGTTGCCAGGGCTGTGTAATGCTAGTTGCCAGGGCTGTGTAATGCCAGTTGCCAGGGCTGTGTAATGCCAGTTGCCAGGGCTGTGTAATGCCAGTTGCCAGGGCTATGTAATGCCAGTTGCCAGGGCTGTATAATGCTAGTTGCCAGGGCTGTGTAATGCCAGTTGCCAGGGCTATGTAATGCTAGTTGCCAGGGCTGTATAATGCTAGTTGCCAGGGCTGTGTAATGCTAGTTGCCAGGGCTGTGTAATGCTAGTTGCCAGGGCTGTATAATGCTAGTTGCCAGGGCTGTGTAATGCCAGTTGCCAGGGCTGTGTAATGCCAGTTGCCAGGGCTATGTAATGCTAGTTGCCAGGGCTGTATAATGCTAGTTGCCAGGGCTGTGTAATGCCAGTTGCCAGGGCTGTATAATGCTAGTTGCCAGGGCTGTATAATGCTAGTTGCTAGGGCAATGTAATGCCAGTTGCCAGGGCTGTATAATACCAGTTGCCAGGGCTGTGTAATGCCAGTTGCCAGGGCTGTATAATACCAGTTGCCAGGGCTGTGTAATGCTAGTTGCCAGGGCTGTGTAATGCCAGTTGCCAGGGCTGTGTAATGCCAGTTGCCTTGGCTGTGTAATGCCAGTTGCCAGGGCTGTGTAATGCTAGTTGCCAGGGCTGTGTAATGCCAGTTGTCAGGGCTGTGTAATGCTAGTTGCCAGGGCTGTGTAATGCTAGTTGCCAGGGCTGTGTAATGCTAGTTGCCAGGGCTGTGTAATGCTAGTTGCCAGGGCTTTGTAATGCCAGTTGCCAGGGCTGTGTAATGCTAGTTGCCAGGGCTGTGTAATGCTAGTTGCCAGGGCTGTGTAATGCCAGTTGCCAGGGCTGTGTAATGCCAGTTGCCTTGGCTGTGTAATGCCAGTTGCCAGGGCTGTGTAATGCTAGTTGCCAGGGCTGTGTAATGCCAGTTGTCAGGGCTGTGTAATGCTAGTTGCCAGGGCTGTGTAATGCTAGTTGCCAGGGCTGTGTAATGCTAGTTGCCAGGGCTGTGTAATGCCAGTTGCCAGGGCTTTGTAATGCCAGTTGCCAGGGCTGTGTAATGCTAGTTGCCAGGGCTGTGTAATGCCAGTTGCCAGGGCTGTGTAATGCTAGTTTCCAGGGCTGTGTAATGCTAGTTGCCAGGGCTGTATAATGCTAATTGCCAGGGCTGTGTAATGCTAGTTGCCAGGGCTGTGTAATGCTAGTTGCCAGGGCTGTGTAATGCTAGTTGCCAGGGCTGTGTAATGCTAGTTGCCAGGGCTGTATAATACCAGTTGCCAGGGCTGTGTAATGCCAGTTGCCAGGGCTGTGTAATACCAGTTGCCAGGGCTGTGTAATGCTAGTTGCCAGGGCTGTGTAATGCCAGTTGCCAGGGCTGTGTAATGCCAGTTGCCTTGGCTGTGTAATGCCAGTTGCCAGGGCTGTGTAATGCAAGTTGCCAGGGCTGTGTAATGCCAGTTGTCAGGGCTGTGTAATGCTAGTTGCCAGGGCTGTGTAATGCTAGTTGCCAGGGCTGTGTAATGCTAGTTGCCAGGGCTGTGTAATGCTAGTTGCCAGGGCTTTGTAATGCCAGTTGCCAGGGCTGTGTAATGCTAGTTGCCAGGGCTGTGTAATGCCAGTTGCCAGGGCTGTGTAATGCTAGTTTCAAGGGCTGTGTAATGCTAGTTGCCAGGGCTGTATAATGCTAGTTGCCAGGGCTGTGTAATGCCAGTTGCCAGGGCTATGTAATGCTAGTTGCCAGGGCTGTATAATGCTAGTTGCCAGGGCTGTGTAATGCTAGTTGCCAGGGCTGTGTAATGCTAGTTGCCAGGGCTTTGTAATGCTAGTTGCCAGGGCTGTATAATGCTAATTGCCAGGGCTGTGTAATGCTAGTTGCCAGGGCTGTGTAATGCTAGTTGCCAGGGCTGTGTAATGCTAGTTGCCAGGGCTGTGTAATGCTAGTTGCCAGGGCTTTGTAATGCCAGTTGCCAGGGCTGTGTAATGCTAGTTGCCAGGGCTGTGTAATGCCAGTTGCCAGGGCTGTGTAATGCCAGTTGCCAGGGCTGTGTAATGCCAGTTGCCAGGGCTGTATAATGCTAGTTGCCAGGGCTGTGTAATGCCAGTTGCCAGGGCTGTGTAATGCTAGTTGCCAGGGCTGTGTAATGCTAGTTGCCAGGGCTGTGTAATGCCAGTTGCCAGGGCTGTGTAATGCCAGTTGCCAGGGCTGTGTAATGCCAGTTGCCAGGGCTATGTAATGCTAGTTGCCAGGGCTATATAATGCTAGTTGCCAGGGCTGTGTAATGCTAGTTGCCAGGGCTATGTAATGCTAGTTGCCAGGGCTATATAATGCTAGTTGCCAGGGCTGTGTAATGCTAGTTGCCAGGGCTGTGTAATGCTAGTTGCCAGGGCTGTGTAATGCTAGTTGCCAGGGCTGTATAATGCTAGTTGCCAGGGCTGTGTAATGCCAGTTGCCAGGGTTGTGTAATGCCAGTTGCCAGGGCTGTGTAATGCTAGTTGCCAGGGCTGTATAATGCTAGTTGCCAGGGCTGTGTAATGCCAGTTGCCAGGGCTGTATAATGCTAGTTGCCAGGGCTGTATAATGCTAGTTGCCAGGGCAATGTAATGCCAGTTGCCAGGGCTGTATAATGCTAGTTGCCAGGGCTGTATAATGCTAGTTGCCAGGGCTGTGTAATGCCAGTTGCCAGGGCTGTGTAATGCCAGTTGCCTTGGCTGTGTAATGCCAGTTGCCAGGGCTGTGAAATGCCAGTTGCCAGGGCTGTGTAATGCCAGTTGCCTTGGCTGTGTAATGCCAGTTGCCAGGGCTGTGTAATGCCAGTTGCCAGGGCTGTGTAATGCCAGTTGCCAGGGCTGTGTAATGCCAGTTGCCAGGGCTGTATAATGCTAGTTGCCAGGGCTGTGTAATGCCAGTTGCCAGGGCTGTATAATGCTAGATGCCAGGGCTGTGTAATGCTAGTTGCCAGGGCTGTGTAATGCCAGTTGCCAGGGCTGTGTAATGCCAGTTGCCTTGGCTGTGTAATGCCAGTTGCCAGGGCTGTGTAATGCCAGTTGCCAGGGCTGTGTAATGCCAGTTGCCAGGGCTGTGAAATGCCAGTTGCCAGGGCTGTGTAATGCCAGTTGCCTTGGCTGTGTAATGCCAGTTGCCAGGGCTGTGTAATGCCAGTTGCCAGGGCTGTGTAATGCCAGTTGCCAGGGCTGTGTAATGCCAGTTGCCAGGGCTGTATAATGCTAGATGCCAGGGCTGTGTAATGCCAGTTGCCAGGGCTGTGTAATGCCAGTTGCCAGGGCTGTGTAATGCCAGTTGCCAGGGCTGTGTAATGCCAGTTGCCAGGGCTGTATAATGCTAGTTGCCAGGGCTGTGTAATGCCAGTTGCCAGGGCTATGTAATGCTAGTTGCCAGGGCTGTGTAATGCTAGTTGCCAGGGCTGTGTAATGCTAGTTGCCAGGGCTGTGTAATGCCAGTTGCCAGGGCTGTGTAATGCCAGTTGCCAGGGCTGTGTAATGCTAGTTGCCAGGGCTGTATAATGCTAGTTGCCAGGGCTGTGTAATACCAGTTGCCAGGGCTATGTAATGCTAGTTGCCAGGGCTGTATAATGCCAGTTGCCAGGGCTGTGTAATGCCAGTTGCCAGGGCTGTGTAATGCTAGTTGTCAGGGCTATGTAATGCCAGTTGCCAGGGCTGTGTAATGCCAGTTGCCAGGGCTATGTAATGCTAGTTGCCAGGGCTGTATAATGCTAGTTGCCAGGGCTGTGTAATGCTAGTTGCCAGGGCTGTGTAATGCTAGTTGCCAGGGCTGTGTAATGCTAGTTGCCAGGGCTATATAATGCTAGTTGCCAGGGCTGTGTAATGCTAGTTGCCAGGGCTGTGTAATGGTAGTTGCCAGGGCTGTGTAATGCTAGTTGCCAGGGCTTTGTAATGCCAGTTGCCAGGGCTGTGTAATGCTAGTTGCCAGGGCTGTGTAATGCTAGTTGCCAGGGCTGTATAATGCTAGTTGCCAGGGCTGTGTAATGCTAGTTGCCAGGGCTTTGTAATGCCAGTTGCCAGGGCTGTGTAATGCCAGTTGCCAGGGCTTTGTAATGCCAGTTGCCAGGGCAGTATAATGCTAGTTGCCAGGGCTGTGTAATGCTAGTTGCCAGGGCTGTATAATGCTAGTTGCCAGGGCTGTGTAATGCCAGTTGCCAGGGCTGTGTAATGCCAGTTGCCAGGGCTATGTAATGCTAGTTGCCAGGGCTGTATAATGCTAGTTGCCAGGGCTGTGTAATGCCAGTTGCCAGGGCTGTATAATGCTAGTTGCCAGGGCTGTATAATGCTAGTTGCCAGGGCAATGTAATGCCAGTTGCCAGGGCTGTATAATGCTAGTTGCCAGGGCTGTATAATGCTAGTTGCCAGGGCTGTGTAATGCCAGTTGCCAGGGCTGTGTAATGCCAGTTGCCTTGGCTGTGTAATGCCAGTTGCCAGGGCTGTGTAATGCCAGTTGCCAGGGCTGTGTAATGCCAGTTGCCAGGGCTGTATAATGCTAGTTGCCAGGGCTGTGTAATGCTAGTTGCCAGGGCTGTGTAATGCCAGTTGCCAGGGCTGTGTAATGCCAGTTGCCTTGGCTGTAATGCCAGTTGCCAGGGCTATGTGATGCCAGTTGCCAGGGCTGTGTAATGCCAGTTGCCAGGGCTGTGTAATGCTAGTTGCCAGGGCTGTATAATGCCAGTTGCCAGGGCTGTATAATGCCAGTTGCCAGGGCTGTGTAATGCTAGTTGCCAGGGCTGTGTAATGCCAGTTGCCAGGGCTGTGTAATGCCAGTTGCCTTGGCTGTGTAATGCCAGTTGCCAGGGCTGTGTAATGCCAGTTGCCAGGGCTGTGTAATGCTAGTTGCCAGGGCTGTATAATGCCAGTTGCCAGGGCTGTATAATGCCAGTTGCCAGGGCTGTGTAATGCCAGTTGCCTTGGCTGTGTAATGCCAGTTGCCAGGGCTGTGTAATGCCAGTTGCCAGGGCTATGTAATGCTAGTTGCCAGGGCTGTGTAATGCCAGTTGCCAGGGCTGTGTAATGCCAGTTGCCAGGGCTATGTAATGCTAGTTGCCAGGGCTGTGTAATGCCAGTTGCCAGGGCTATGTAATGCTAGTTGCCAGGGCTGTTTAATGCTAGTTGCCAGGGCTGTATAATACCAGTTGCCAGGGCTGTGTAATGCCAGTTGCCAGGGCTATGTAATGCTAGTTGCCAGGGCTGTGTAATGCCAGTTGCCAGGGCTATGTAATGCTAGTTGTCAGGGCTATGTAATGCTAGTTGCCAGGGCTGTGTAATGCCAGTTGCCAGGGCTGTGTAATGCTAGTTGTCAGGGCTATGTAATGCCAGTTGCCAGGGCTGTGTAATGCCAGTTGCCAGGGCTATGTAATGCTAGTTGCCAGGGCTGTATAATGCTAGTTGCCAGGGCTGTGTAATGCTAGTTGCCAGGGCTGTGTAATGCTAGTTGCCAGGGCTGTGTAATGCTAGTTGCCAGGGCTATATAATGCTAGTTGCCAGGGCTGTGTAATGCTAGTTGCCAGGGCTGTGTAATGCTAGTTGCCAGGGCTGTGTAATGCTAGTTGCCAGGGCTTTGTAATGCCAGTTGCCAGGGCTGTGTAATGCTAGTTGCCAGGGCTGTGTAATGCTAGTTGCCAGGGCTGTATAATGCTAGTTGCCAGGGCTGTGTAATGCTAGTTGCCAGGGCTTTGTAATGCCAGTTGCCAGGGCTGTGTAATGCCAGTTGCCAGGGCTTTGTAATGCCAGTTGCCAGGGCAGTATAATGCTAGTTGCCAGGGCTGTGTAATGCTAGTTGCCAGGGCTGTATAATGCTAGTTGCCAGGGCTGTGTAATGCCAGTTGCCAGGGCTGTGTAATGCCAGTTGCCAGGGCTATGTAATGCTAGTTGCCAGGGCTGTATAATGCTAGTTGCCAGGGCTGTGTAATGCCAGTTGCCAGGGCTGTATAATGCTAGTTGCCAGGGCTGTATAATGCTAGTTGCAAGGGCAATGTAATGCCAGTTGCCAGGGCTGTATAATGCTAGTTGCCAGGGCTGTATAATGCTAGTTGCCAGGGCTGTGTAATGCCAGTTGCCAGGGCTGTGTAATGCCAGTTGCCTTGGCTGTGTAATGCCAGTTGCCAGGGCTGTGTAATGCCAGTTGCCAGGGCTGTGTAATGCCAGTTGCCAGGGCTGTATAATGCTAGTTGCCAGGGCTGTGTAATGCTAGTTGCCAGGGCTGTGTAATGCCAGTTGCCAGGGCTGTGTAATGCCAGTTGCCTTGGCTGTAATGCCAGTTGCCAGGGCTATGTGATGCCAGTTGCCAGGGCTGTGTAATGCCAGTTGCCAGGGCTGTGTAATGCTAGTTGCCAGGGCTGTATAATGCCAGTTGCCAGGGCTGTATAATGCCAGTTGCCAGGGCTGTGTAATGCTAGTTGCCAGGGCTGTGTAATGCCAGTTGCCAGGGCTGTGTAATGCCAGTTGCCTTGGCTGTGTAATGCCAGTTGCCAGGGCTGTGTAATGCCAGTTGCCAGGGCTGTGTAATGCTAGTTGCCAGGGCTGTATAATGCCAGTTGCCAGGGCTGTATAATGCCAGTTGCCAGGGCTGTGTAATGCCAGTTGCCTTGGCTGTGTAATGCCAGTTGCCAGGGCTGTGTAATGCCAATTGCCAGGGCTGTGTAATGCCAGTTGCCAGGGCTATGTAATGCTAGTTGCCAAGGCTGTGTAATGCCAGTTGCCAGGGCTGTGTAATGCCAGTTGCCAGGGCTATGTAATGCTAGTTGCCAGGGCTGTGTAATGCCAGTTGCCAGGGCTATGTAATGCTAGTTGCCAGGGCTGTTTAATGCTAGTTGCCAGGGCTGTATAATACCAGTTGCCAGGGCTGTGTAATGCCAGTTGCCAGGGCTATGTAATGCTAGTTGCCAGGGCTGTGTAATGCCAGTTGCCAGGGCTATGTAATGCTAGTTGCCAGGGCTGTTTAATGTTAGTTGCCAGGGCTGTATAATACCAGTTGCCAGGGCTGTGTAATGCCAGTTGCCAGGGCTGTGTAATGCTAGTTGCCAGGGCAGTTTAATGCTAGTTGCCAGGGCTGTATAATACCAGTTGCCAGGGCTGTGTAATGCCAGTTGCCAGGGCTGTATAATACCAGTTGCCAGTGCTGTTTAATGCTAGTTGCCAGGGCTGTATAATACCAGTTGCCAGGGCTGTGTAATGCCAGTTGCCAGGGCTGTATAATACCAGTTGCCAGGGCTGTGTAATGCCAGTTGCCAGGGCTGTATAATGCTAGTTGCCAGGGCTGTATAATACCAGTTGCCAGGGCTGTGTAATGCCAGTTGCCAGGGCTGTGTAATGCTAGTTGCCAGGGCTGTTTAATGCTAGTTGCCAGGGCTGTATAATACCAGTTGCCAGGGCTGTATAATACCAGTTACCAGGGCTGTATAATACCAGTTGCCAGGGCTGTGTAATGCCAGTTGCCAGGGCTGTATAATACCAGTTGCCAGGGCTGTGTAATGCTAGTTGCCAGGGCTGTGTAATGCCAGTTGCCAGGGCTGTGTAATGCCAGTTGCCTTGGCTGTGTAATGCCAGTTGCCAGGGCTGTGTAATGCCAGTTGCCAGGGCTGTGTAATGCCAGTTGCCAGGGCTATGTAATGCTAGTTGCCAGGGCTGTGTAAGGCCAGTTGCCAGGGCTATGTGATGCCAGTTGCCAGGGCTGTGTAATGCCAGTTGCCAGGGCTGTGTAATGCCAGTTGCCAGGGCTATGTAATGCTAGTTGCCAGGGCTGTGTAATGCCAGTTGCCAGGGCTATGTAAAGCTAGTTGCCAGGGCTGTTTAATGCTAGTTGCCAGGGCTGTATAATACCAGTTGCCAGGGCTGTGTAATGCCAGTTGCCAGGGCTATGTAATGCTAGTTGCCAGGGCTGTGTAATGCCAGTTGCCAGGGCTATGTAATGCTAGTTGCCAGGGCTGTTTAATGCTAGTTGCCAGGGCTGTATAATACCAGTTGCCAGGGCTGTGTAATGCCAGTTGCCAGGGCTGTGTAATGCTAGTTGCCAGGGCTGTTTAATGCTAGTTGCCAGGGCTGTATAATACCAGTTGCCAGGGCTGTGTAATGCCAGTTGCCAGGGCTGTATAATACCAGTTGCCAGGGCTGTTTAATGCTAGTTGCCAGGGCTGTATAATACCAGTTGCCAGGGCTGTGTAATGCCAGTTGCCAGGGCTGTATAATACCAGTTGCCAGGGCTGTGTAATGCCAGTTGCCAGGGCTGTATAATGCTAGTTGCCAGGGCTGTATAATGCTAGTTGCCAGGGCTGTGTAATGCCAGTTGCCAGGGCTGTGTAATGCCAGTTGCCTTGGCTGTGTAATGCCAGTTGCCAGGGCTGTGTAATGCCAGTTGCCAGGGCTGTGTAATGCCAGTTGCCTTGGCTGTGTAATGCCAGTTGCCAGGGCTGTGTAATGCCAGTTGCCAGGGCTGTGTAATGCCAGTTGCCAGGGCTGTATAATGCTAGATGCCAGGGCTGTTTAATGCTAGTTGCCAGGGCTGTGTAATGCCAGTTGCCAGGGCTGTGTAATGCCAGTTGCCTTGGCTGTGTAATGCCAGTTGCCAGGGCTGTGTAATGCCAGTTGCCAGGGCTGTGTAATGCCAGTTGCCAGGGCTGTGTAATGCCAGTTGCCAGGGCTGTGTAATGCCAGTTGCCAGGGCTATGTAATGCCAGTTGCCAGGGCTATGTAATGCCAGTTGCCAGGGCTGTATAATGCTAGTTGCCAGGGCTGTGTAATGCCAGTTGCCAGGGCTATGTAATGCTAGTTGCCAGGGCTGTGTAATGCTAGTTGCCAGGGCTGTGTAATGCTAGTTGCCAGGGCTGTGTAATGCCAGTTGCCAGGGCTGTGTAATGCCAGTTGCCAGGGCTGTGTAATGCTAGTTGCCAGGGCTGTATAATGCTAGTTGCCAGGGCTGTGTAATGCCAGTTGCCAGGGCTATGTAATGCTAGTTGCCAGGGCTGTATAATGCCAGTTGCCAGGGCTGTGTAATGCCAGTTGCCAGGGCTGTGTAATGCTAGTTGTCAGGGCTGTGTAATGCCAGTTGCCAGGGCTGTGTAATGCCAGTTGCCAGGGCTATGTAATGCTAGTTGCCAGGGCTGTATAATGCTAGTTGCCAGGGCTGTGTAATGCTAGTTGCCAGGGCTGTGTAATGCTAGTTGCCAGGGCTGTGTAATGCTAGTTGCCAGGGCTATATAATGCTAGTTGCCAGGGCTGTGTAATGCTAGTTGCCAGGGCTGTGTAATGCTAGTTGCCAGGGCTGTGTAATGCTAGTTGCCAGGGCTTTGTAATGCCAGTTGCCAGGGCTGTGTAATGCTAGTTGCCAGGGCTGTGTAATGCTAGTTGCCAGGGCTGTGTAATGCCAGTTGCCAGGGCTGTATAATGCTAGTTGCCAGGGCTGTATAATACCAGTTGCCAGGGCTGTGTAGTGCTCGTTGTCAGGGAGGTGTACAGCGCCCACCAGCCGGCATCTCCTTCCTCCTACTCCTCCCGCCTGCCAGTTGCTCCTGGTGCTCCCCATCATTATCACTCCCCTCGGGGGCAGAGTTTCATGAAATGACGTCTTGCATTGTGATGTCCTGAGTGGAGTGCTAATGATGGGGAGGAGGGGGAGCACCTGGAGCAAGCATAAGTGCCGAGGCGGACGGCCCGTGCGACGGCATGCCTTGCCTGCCACAAGAAATGGCACTGGTAACATAATTTTTTTTACCAACATCAAGTGGAGGTTTCATGAGCATAGAGAACTTGTACGCCATCATTGGGTCTGATTCAGATGTGATCATAACATTGATGGCGTCGCAACTGAGCAATTATCAGCAGACTGCGCATGGATCGTGGCCGCAGTGCGCAGGCGCCAAGGAACATTTGCGATGCAGTGAGGAATCAGTCGCAGAGTGATTGGCAGGAAGAGGCCGTTCGGGGGAGGTAATGGGGTGTATTGCAAAAATGCAGGCGTGTCAGGGCATGTTATTTGGCGTGTGACTGCGATCTGGTATGCATAAAACAAGGCACCAGTGTTGCAGCTGCCGCAGCCATACTGCACGGCCATAGAGGCACTCAGGGAATTGATATTCTGCGTTGTGAGTACATAGTTGTATGTTGCAAAGACTTTGGTGGGCGTCTCTGGTCTCGCAGTTCCATCACTGAAAATGATCGTTGCTGCGTCAGCATGAAACTACATCTGAATCAGGGCCATCGTGCATTCCTTACCATACAGGTGTTTTGGATTCCAGAAAAGAGACCATATTGTAGTGTGGAGGTTTCCAGTCTATGGATAAACAGTGTCTAGCTAGACAGTCAATAGGTCAACCCCATATGGCGACATGAAAAAGGCCACCTGGGTCAAAGGGTCTACAGGTAAAGTGTCGACTGTGTCTAAATTTGACAGGTACAAAAGGTCAACATGACATTGGTCGACAACTCGACATACAAATGGTCAACACAAGGTTTTTATTTATTTTTTTTACTTTTTTTTAAACTTTTGCTGCATTTACCATCCACGTGGACTACGATTGGGAATAGTTACCTTGTCTGAAGCGTGATGAGCGAAGCGAGCCTCATGAGGGGACGTGGCACACTATCTGTGGTCATACTATATGGTGAACTATACAAAACGACACCCCAAAAATGGAAAAAACTTGTGTTGACCTTTCTGTGTTGACCATTTGCTTGTTGACCTTTTGACCCTGTCGACCTTAGACATGGTCAACCTTTTAACCCTATCAGCCTTTTGACCGTGTTGAACTTTTGTATGTCGACTATATGGGGTCGACCTATTGACTGTTCATCCTTTTACTGCAGCTCTATTGGTCTACACCCGGCATTTTTTTGCTGTGTATATTTTATACTGTATATGTTTTTTTTAAATATGTTTATTTGGTATTTGTCCATCATAGATATTGTATTTTATTTTAATTAGTTTTACCTACCTACCTATCTGTTAAGCGCCTTGAATCCTATTGGAGAAAGAGCGCTATATAAATAAAAAATGTATTATTATTATTATTATTATTACAGTACATACCTACATTTCTTGCATTCATTTTATTTCAATAAATTTCAGCAGCCTATTTCCTATCATGATTCGCACAGCAATATTCAGCCAAGTTCAGACTTGCCACGCAGAATAGTAAGTGCAGTGATAATGAACAATAGAGAGACTGCAATTTACTTAAGTTAGATGGGGAAACGGGTGTACTATGGTATGCCGGTGCTCGGGATCATACCGGCACCGGGATCCCGGCTGCCGGTATACCGGCAGCGCGGCGAGCAAAAAAGAGCCTCTTGCGGGCACAGTGGCGCGCGCCATGCTATTTATTCTCCCTCCAGGGGTGTCGTGGACACCCCAAGAGGGAAAATAGTTGTTGGTATTTCGGCGCCGGTTTGATAAGTGCCGGGATCCCGACAGCCGGCATATCAAGTGCCGCCCAGGAAAACTTACTCTAAATAAATCAGCAACCTGCGCATGGTCGCTGCTGTAGCTTTGCGGCTCTTCTCTCCTCCGCTCTGCATAACAACTCGGTTTGCTCCGATTCAGCTTCTCCCACTCTGCTCCTCATAACATGTCCAGCTACTCCAATGACTTCTCTCCAACTCTCTGTCTCCTCTATCTTCTTCCCACAAGGCTGCACTTGCTCTCTCTCTCTCTGTCCAGTCGGCTCTTGCCATCTCACCAGTACAGGATATGTGACCTGACTCTGGTTCGTCTTTTAACCCTTGCAGTACCAGCAAACTGCCAGGTTGTAAACAATGTCATTTCAAGTTTTAAAGGGGCACATACAATTTTCAGGGGTGCCACACATGAATGGACCCAATACTTAGGGGTCTATGTACTAAGCCTCGGAAAGAGAGAAAGTAGACGGAGATAAAGTACCAGCCAACCAGCTCCTAACTGCCATGTTACAGGTTGTGTCTGAATAATGACAGTGAGGAGCTGACTGGCTGGTACTTTATCTCCATCCACTTTCTCTCTTTCCAAGGTTTAGTACATCGACCCATTAATTTCTACAAAGGTATTTAAAACTTTTTATTTTTTCCTACTTTTGTTGAAATTAAGGGATGTGATTAGACCTCCTAGCCCAGTACCTGTATCATGGTTCACATCTTAAGGTGAGCACAATTTTCTTCTTGAGTTTCCATGCTTCTTCATCCTTCAAGGCACTCAGCAGTAGAACCATATTCCTTAAAAGTCAAATATACAATGATTCTTATTAATACTATTATTACTACTACTACTACTACTACTACTACTACTACTACTACTTTTACTACTACTACTACTACTACTACTACTACTACTACTACTTTTACTACTACTACTACTACTACTACTACTACAGTACTTCTACTACTACTACTTCTAATAATAATAATAATAATAATAATAAGCTGGTTATATCAGCATGCCTTCCAATTGTCCCGATTTTCGCGGGACAGTACCTTTTTTTGGGACTGTCCCGCTGTCCCACCCGCGGGCCGTAGTGTCCCACGGTGGGTGGGTGGGGCAGTTGGGAGGCTCCTGCACTCGATGCTCTGCTTAGCAGAGCAGCGGTGAATAGATGCTGTGCGCATGCGCACAGCAACTATTCAGTGGAGACAGGAGGAGAGGGGATATGCCAGCAGCTCACGAAGCGCTGGGCATGCCCCCTCACTGAAGAAAACGGTGGTGTGGCTCGCGATCGCGGGTCCTCCCGTGAAGTCACGTCCCCTTTCATAGGCAACGACCCCTTTTCAGGAGCGCGCGGCGTCCCTCTTTCAGAAAGAGGAAAGTTGGGAGGTATGTATCAGTTCTGTAAGGTTTGGTACCTGCAGACTGTATAAAGTGGCAGTATGAAATACGTCCCCACACCACATAATATTTTAAACCTTGTCACCAACAAGGCAATTTTAAAACTTAACATGCATATTCCCAGTCATACTGTCTTCATATACACAGATGCCACATACTTTACAATTGCATTTCTGTAAAAATATACCAAAGAAGATATTGAATATAGCAGGCGGCACATATATACTGTTATTCTCTGATTGTTGTTGTACTTTACTTTTTTTAAATGTTTCCTGTATATATTGACTTTAAAGCTAATAAAGTAAGTGATTGATATGCATGGACAGTACATGATCCTATGCATTAGTAACAGAGGACCATGTCACTCAAGACCATGTCAGAGGACCATGTTATAGAAGGTGCTTCTATAGCAGTTGCTGTTATAGCAGTCAGAACGCTAGTATAACATACAGTCAAGTCATTTTGAGATTACTAACAGCCATCCCTTAACATAGCGTATGAATTAATTATGTTCTTTTTCGTGGTAAATGCATTGTGTGGCTCCACAGCAATATTACATTATAAAACATGTACTTTGGAACAAGTCCAAAAGTATCCAGAAGATTTTTTTTCTTCACCTATTTGTTTGACCACATAAATGGGTTTTTGGCTTCTTAGGCCATAACAGCCTCAGCCACATTGATTGTGAGAAGCATGTTAGTCAACACTCCAATAATCGGCAGCTCTGTTCGAATGGTACTGGGGGATATTTCTTATCTTCTGCCAAGCACCTTGCGAATCTTCCTGTGTAGTCAAGAAGGTAATTTCTTGTTGTTTATAAGCGAGTAAAATAGGCAAGGAATGGTAGGTATAAAATAGACAATGGATGGCTAATATAAAAAAGCCAATGGGTGGTAAGCAGTACTATTTTTCTGGAAAAACAGGGTCAGGAACGTATTATTATTTCTCTAACGTCCTAAGTGGATGCTGGGGACTCCGTCAGGACCATGGGGTTTAGTGGCTCCGCAGGAGACAGGGCACAATAATAAAAGCTTTAGGATCAGGTGGTGTGCACTGGCTCCTCCCCCTATGACCCTCCTCCAAGCCTCAGTTAGATTTTTGTGCCCGGCCGAGAAGGGTGCAATCTAGGTGGCTCTCCTGAGCTGCTTAGAATAAAAGTTTAAGTTAGGTTTTTTATTTTCAGTGAGTCCTGCTGGCAACAGGCTCACTGCTACGAGGGACTTAGGGGAGAGAAGTAAACTCACCTGCGTGCAGGATGGATTTGCTTCTTAGGCTACTGGACACCATTAGCTCCAGAGGGAGTCGGAACACAGGTCTCACCCTGGGGTTCGTCCCGGAGCCGTGCCGCCGACCCCCCTTGCAGATGCCGAAGTTGAAGAGGTCCAGAGGTCCAGAAACAGGCGGCAGAAGACTTTCAGTCTTCATAAGGTAGCGCACAGCACTGCAGCTGTGCGCCATTGTTGTCAGCACACTTCATACCAGCGGTCACTGAGGGTGCAGGGCGCTGGGGGGGCGCCCTGGGCCGCAATGTATTATACCTTTTTTATGGCTAAAATACATCACATATAGCCCTTGAAGCTATATGGATGTATTTAACCCCTGCCAGATCTCACAAACTCCGGGAGAAGAGCCCGCCGTTTTAGGGGGCGGGGCCTATTCTCCTCAGCACACGGCGCCATTTTCCTGCTCAGCTCTGCTGTGAGGAAGGCTCCCAGGCTCTCCCCTGCACTGCACTACAGAAACAGGGTTAAAACAGAGAGGGGGGGCACTTATTTGGCGATATGATTACATATGTGAAAATGCTATAAGGGAAAACACTTGTATAAGGGGTTGTCCCTGTATAATTATAGCGTTTTTGGTGTGTGCTGGCAAACTCTCCCTCTGTCTCCCCAAAGGGCTAGTGGGGTCCTGTCCTCTATCAGAGCATTCCCTGTGTGTGTGCTGTGTGTCGGTACGTGTGTGTCGACATGTAGGAGGACGATGTTGGTGAGGAGGCGGAGCAAATTGCCTGTATTGGTGATGTCACTCTCTAGGGAGTCGACACCGGAATGGATGGCTTATTTAGGAATTACGTGATAATGTCAACACGATGCAAGGTCAGTTGACGACATGAGACGGCCGGCAAACAAATTAGTACCTGTCCAGGCGTCTCAGACACCGTCAGGGGCTTGTAAAAACGCCCATTTACCTCAGTTGGTCGACACAGACACAGACACGGACACTGACTTCAGTGTCGACGGTGAAGAAACAAACGTATTTTCCTTTAGGGCCACACGTTACATGTTAAGGGCAATGAAGGAGGTGTTACATATTTCTGATACTACAAGTACCACAAATAAGGGTATTATGTAGGGTGGGAATAATCTACTTGTAGTTTTTCCTGAATCAGATAAATTAAAGTGTGTGATGATACGTGGGTTTCCTCCGATAGAAAATTATTGGAGGTATACCCTTTCCCGCCAGAAGTGAGGGCGAGTTGGGAAACACACCTTAGGGTGGATAAGGCGCTCACACGCTTATAAAAACAAGTGGCGTTACCGTCTCCAGATACGGCCGCCCTCAAAGAGCCAGCTGATAGGAAGCTGAAAAATATCCTAAAAAGTATATACACACATACTGGTGTTATACTACGACCAGCAATCTCCTCAGCCTGGATGTGCAGCGCTGGGGGGGCTTGGTCGGATTTCCTGACTGAAAATATTGATACCCTTGACAGGAACAATATTTTATTGACTATAGAGCATTTTAAGGATGCATTTCTATATATGCGAGATGCGCAGAGGGATATTTGCATTCTGGCATCAAGAGTAGATGTGATGTCCATATCTGCCAGACAATGTTTATAGACATGACAGTGGTCAGGTGATGCAGATTCCAGACGGCACATGGAAGTATTGCCGTATAAAGGGGCGGTCCATCGGACCTGGTGGCCATGGCAACAGCTGGAAAATCCACTTTTGTTACCCCAAGTCACATCTCAGCAGAAAAGGACACAGTCTTTTCAGTCTCAGTCCTTTCGTACCCATAAAGGCAGGCGGGCAAAAGGCCAGTCATATCTGCCCAGGGTTAGAGGAAAGGGAAGAAGACTGCAGCAGGCAGCCCTTTCCCAGGAACAGAAGTCCTCCACAGCTTCTGCCAAGTCCGCAGCATGACGCTGGGGCCATACAAGCGGACTCAGGTGCGGTGGGGGGTCATCTCAAGAGTTTCAGCACGCAGTGGGCTCACTCGCAAGTGGACTCCTGGATCCTACACGTAGTATCCCAGGTGTACATTGGAAATTCGAGACGTCTTCCCCTCACAAGTTCCTGAAGTCTGCTTTACCAACGTCTCCCTCCGACAGGGAGGCAGTATTGGGAAAAAATTCACAGGCTGTATTCCCAGCAGGTGATAATCAAAGTACCCCTCCTACAACAAGGGAAGGGGTATTATTCCACACTATATTGTGGTACTGAAGCCAAACGGCTCGGTGAGATCTAAAAGATTTGAACAATTACATACAAGGGTTCAAATCAAGATGGTGTCACTCAGAGCAGTGATAGCGAACCAGGACAATATGGTGTCACTGGATATCAGGGACGCTTACCTACATGTCCAAATTTTGCCCTTCTCACCAAGGGTATCTCAGGTTCGTGGTACAGAACTGTCACTATCAGTTCAGACGCTGCCGTTTGGATTGTCCACGGCACCCCGGGTCTTTACCATGGTAATGGCCGAAATGATGATTCTTCCTAAAAGAAATATGGACGCTTTCCTGATAAGGGCAAGGTCCAGAGAACAGTTGGCGGTCGGAGTAGCACTATCTCAAGTAGTTCTACGACAGCACGAGTGGATTCTAAATATTCCAAAATCGCAGCTTTTTCCGACGACACGTCTAATGTTCCTAGGAATGATTCTGGACACAGTCCAGAAAAGGATGTTTTCTCCCGGAGAAGAAGGCCAGGGAGTTATCCGAGCTAGTCAGGAACCTCCTAAAACCAGGAAAAGTATCAGTGCATCATTGCACAAGGGTCCTGTGAAAAATGGTGGTTTCTTACAAAGCGATCCCATTCGGTAGATTTCACGCAAGAACCTTTCAGTGGAATCTGCTGGGAAAATGGTCCGGATCGCATCTTCAGATGCATCAGCGGATAACCCTGTCTCCAAGGACAAGGGTGTTTTCTTCTGCGGTGGCTGCAGAGTGCTCATCTATGAAAGGGCCGCAGATTCGACATTCAGGACTGGGTCCTGGTGACCACGGATGCCAGCCTGAGTGGCTGGGGAGCAGTCACACAAGAAAAAAAAAAAAAAATTTCCAGGGAGTGTGATCAAGTCTGGAGACTTCTCTCCACATAAATATACTGGAGCTAAGGGCAATTTACAAGGCTCTAAGCTTAGCAAGACCTCTGCTTCAAGGTCAGCCGGTATTGATCCAGTGGGACAACATCACGGCAGTCGCCCACGTAAACAGACAGGGCGGCACATGAAGCAGGAGGGAAATGGCAGAAACTGCAAGGATTCTTCGCTGGGCGAAAAATCATGTGATAACACTCTCAGCAGTGTTAATTCCGGGAGTGGAAAACTGGGAAGCAGACTTCCTCAGCAGGCATAACCTCCACCCGGGAGAGTGGGGACTTCAGCGGGAAGTCTTCCACATGATTGTAAACCGTTGGGAAAAACCAAAGGTGGACATGATGGCGTCCCGCCTGAACAAAAAACTAGACAAATATTGCGCCAGGTCAAGGGACCCTCAGGCAATAGCGGTGGACGCTCTGGTAACACTGTGGGTGTACCAGTCAGGGTATGTGTTCCCTCCTATGCATCTCATACCAAAAGTACTGAGAATCATAAGAAGGAGATGAGTAAGAACGATACTCGTGGTTCCGGATGGGTCAAGAAGGACTTGGTACCCGGAACTTCAAGAGATGCTCACGGAAGAACCGTGGCCTCTACCTTTAAGAAAGGACCTGCTCCAGCAGGGGCCTTGTCTGTTCCAAGACTTGCCGCGGCTGCGTTTGACGGCATGGCGGTTGAACGCCGGATCCTGAAAGGGCATTCCAGATGAAGTCATCCCTACCCTGGTCGAAGCCAGGAAGGATGTAACCGCAAAACATTTTCACCGCATTTGGCGAAAATATGTTGCGTGGTGTGAGGCCAAGAAGGTCCCTACAGAGGAATTCCAACTGGGTCGTTCCTACATTTCCTGAAAACAGGACTGTCTATGGGCCTAAAATTAGGGTCCATTAAGGTTCACATTTCGACCCTGTCGAATTTCTTCCAGAAAGAACTGGCTTCAGTGCCTGAAGTTCAGACGTTTGTAAAAGGGGTACTGCATATACAGCCTCCTTTTGTGCCCCCAGTGGCACCTTGGGATCTCAATGTTGTTTTGAGTTTCCTAAAGTCACATTGGTTTGATCCACTCACCACTGTGGAATTAAAATATTTCACATGGAAGGTGAAGATTCTATTAGCCCTGGCTTCAGCCAGGCGTATGTCAGAATGGGCGGCTTTATCATATAAAAGCCCTTACTTAATTTTTCATTCTGACAGGGCAGAATTGAGGACTCGTCCTCAATTTCTCCTTAAGGTGTTTTCTGTTTTTCACATGAACCAACCTATTGTGGTACCTGCGGCTACTAGGGACTTGGAGGACTCCAAGTTACTTGACGTTGTCAGGGCCCTGAAAATATATGTTTCCAGGACGACTGGAGTCAGAAAATCTGACTCGCTGTTTAGCCTGTATGCACCCAACAAGATGGGTGTTCCTGCTTCTAAGCAGACGATTGCTCGCTGGATTTGTAGTACAATTCAGCTTGCACATTCTGTGGCAGGCTTGCCACAGCCAAAATCAGTAAAAGCCCATTCCACAAGGAAGTGGGCTCATTTTGGGCGGCTGCCCGAGGGGTCTCGGCTTTACAACTTTGCCGAGCTGCTACTTGGTCAGGGGCACACCCTGACTGAGGAGGACCTGGAGTTCTCTCATTCGGTGCTGCAGAGTCATCCGCACTCTCCCGCCCGTTTGGGAGCTTTGGTATAATCCCCATGGTCCTGACGGAGTCCCCAGCATCCACTTAGGACGTTAGAGAAAATAAGAATTTACTTACCGATAATTCTATTTCTCGTAGTCCGTAGTGGATGCTGGGCGCCCATCCCAAGTGCGGATTGTCTGCAATACTTGTACATAGTTATTGTTACAAAAATCGGGTTATTCTTGTTGTGAGCCATCTTTTCAGAGGCTCCTTCGTTGTTATCATACTGTTAACTGGGTTCAGATCACAGGTTGTACGGTGTGATTGGTGTGGCTGGTATGAGTCTTACCCGGGATTCAATATCCTTCCTTATTATGCACGCTCGTCCGGGCACAGTATCCTAACTGAGGCTTGGAGGAGGGTCATAGGGGGAGGAGCCAGTGCACACCACCTGATCCTAAAGCTTTTATTATTGTGCCCTGTCTCCTGCGGAGCCGCTAAACCCCATGGTCCTGACGGAGTCCCCAGCATCCACTAAGGACTACGAGAAATAGAATTATCGGTAAGTAAATTCTTATTATTTCTATTTTACATTTTACTTCTGTTCAATTTTGCTTTACTATAAATACTATTTTAAATCTATTCTATGGTTGGTTTCAGTTTAATTATGTACTGTAGGACTACCAGAGCAGAGACACTGAGATCTCTGCATTACCATTATCATATAGGATGTACAGTATGTCTCTTTTGCTGGCTAACTGAAGTGTGCTGGGGGAATTTTTACTTGTCTAGATTACCCCCTCCCTTACATGCACCTGTGGTGGGCCAATAAATTAATTGAGCAGCTCCTATTCTATGTATCAGTAAAATAAATTGCATAGAAGAAAATTCTTACAATGTTTAAAAGATATACAAAAACAATTAATACAAAATTACAAATTACCTACAAAGATATTTTCTGCAAATGTTTCTTAGAAAGCCGGCTGAGGGCTGACTAAGCATGAAGCCACATAAGCACCCTGCTTTTTGTGACTATTGTTAAAGACAGGGCAGGGCTAGTTTTAGTGATGTCATTTTGGGTCAGGTGCCATTGTCTGCCTATTAGGGAGCTGGTAGGAGGAGTATATAGCATAGTACTTATAGGCAGGACATGGGGGCCATCGTTCTCTTTGCCATTCGGGAAGCAACTGAGTATATATTGTGTTCACTGGTTTCTCTTTTGTGCTTAGTGTGTTGTCTGTTCCCCCCTTCTTTTTGCCTTTTCTTGTTGCCCTTCTTTCCCTACTCTTTATTCCACTTAATTTTCCGCTGTCATTACCCATTTTCCTGTCATGCCCTACCCACATAGGTCTGCGCTTACCGCTGCGGGCTATCAGCGACCCCGTGTTCGGGTAATCGCTTCCCCTCCTGCCTCATCTGCTGGGTTGCTGCGGGGGTCCGCTGCTGGCGGCCGCACTCCTTCCCAGGCCACTTCTTCTGGCAGTAGGCATGGCTTCACGGCCACGCACGCTGTGGACGGGGCTCCGTTGGTATGGGCGCTGCATCCGGCTGGGACTCCCGTAGTGGGTCTAGCCAGCGCACCATGCAGCGCCGCGAATATTGGGTTATGTGCACCTGGCGCTACTGTGGGCTCCCCTCGGGGGCATGGGATGTGCCTGGCCCATTTTCCTTCCCCTCCCTGGTTCAGGGTGCGTCGACGGCTGCAGTTGCTGGGCTGCCACTTGCTTCTAGTGGTATGTCCAGCATGCTTTTCTCCTGCACTGGCGCTTCGGTTACTGCCCCAGTTGCCCTTGGGTCCCCTCTTTTCGCTGCTCAGCCGTCATTAGGGGTTTTTAGGGGTACCCTCCCGGTTTCCCAGATTCTACTGCCTCCTTCTGGGGATTTCTCACATGTGGTTGGTGCGCCATCTGCTGGCCGGCCTGGGGTGTTACATGTTTCCAATCACAGCACTCTCTCCGCCACTTTTCAAGTGCCGGGCAGTGTCTTCCAAGTGGTTCCTTCCGGTGTCCTGTCAGTGACGGCAGTATCTGGGGCTTGGTCTGGTGCCCAACATGTCCCCATCATGAGTGCTGCCATTTCTCCCAGTTTGCCCATGTCCCACATCAGCAGGTTTTGTCCCCCCACCGCCCCCTCCTTCTGTCTCCCCATCAGGTGTTGGTGATGTGAGCAGGGTTTCGCCTCCTGTGGTGTCCTCCGAACCCACGGCGGACCTTGCTTCCAGTGCTGTGCGAGGGAGGTCGTCGACGCAGAAGAGCGGGCTTTCTGGAAGTGATGAGGCTGGGGGATCTAGGGTCCCTGAAGAGGATTTACCAGGTCCAGCCTCCATGGCCAAAGGTGCCGAAGGCCCTCCAGGAACTGGTGAGCTTGTTGTTACTAATTCCTCTTCTTCTAGTTCTTCTTCAAGTTCTTCTGGTACAAGGTCTCCAGGTTCTCACAGGTGCCCGCACAAATTTACTAGGCTTATTGCGCATTGCTTACACAAGAAAGATAGGAAAGCCATAGGGAAGGATGCTGCCATTCCGGCTGACCCTCCCTTGTGTTCGGAAATGGTCCATTGTGCGAACACAGCGGTTACTAGGGGTTTACGTAAAAGCATGAGGGACAAGATTAAGAAGGGAAAATATGTCGACATATTTACCCTTACGGATGACATGAGGAAGGCGTTTGATAAGGCGAGGAAGGTTGGGGGCATTGGTGAAAACGCTTATAGTAATTTTCATCAGTGGCTCTGGGGTTTCTTAGTCTTTGAGGCTTGCTACGCCGATACTAGACCGGCTGAATAGCATAACGTGGTCAAATATTTGTTCCTAGTCCATGAGATGTACTTAACCTCCAAGGGTTATGCTTGGTGGGAGTACGATGAGATGTTCCGTTGGAATCAGGACGGCAACCCAACCTTGCCCATGGGTTTTAAGGACGTTGAGGTGTGGCTCGAAGTCACTCAGCAGGGTAGGCATCCGGTGGATTTTCAGGGTGGTAAGCCACCCCAAGGCATTCGCCCGGGTGTGGCCACTCCAACTAAGGCCAAGTGTTTTGCATATAATGATGGCAAGTGCGTCCGTGGTAGCAGTTGTCATTTTCGCCACTCCTGTAAAGTGTGTGGTGGTGGGCACCCAGCCAAGGACTGCACTTCCGCTGCAGATGCCAGATTCTCAGAGGCTGCCGATGCACCCGGAGGTGGCAAGTAGTGATGAGCGGGTTTGGTTCCTCGGGATCCGAACCCCCCCGAACTTCACCCATTTTACACGGTTTCGAGGCAGACTCAAATCTTCCCGCCTTGCTCGGTTAACCCGAGCGCGCCCGAACGTCATCATCCCGCTGTCGGATTCTCGCGAGATTCGTATTCTATATAAGGAGCCGCGCATCGCCACCATTTTCACTCGCGCTTTGGAGATGATAGCAATAGGACGTGGCTGCGTTCTCCCAGTTTCTGTGTTCAGTGTGCTGCAAATATATGCTCAGTGTGCTTGCAAATATCTGTGCTCAGTGTGCTTGCAAATATCTGTGCTCAGTGTGCTGAAAATATCTACGTTCTCTGCCTGAAAAACGCTCCATATCTGTGTTGCATTGTAGTATATAGTAGGAGGACAGTGCAGAATGTTGCTGTGACCACCAGTATATATTGTCAAAGTCGAAAAATATCCTGATACATATGCCTTGTACTAACCCCTCATGCACATGCCCGCTGCACGTGCACACGCTCTGCCGTGCGTGCACATATCCGCAATTTGCGTAAGATCGCTCCGGCGATCACACGTGGTGTATGCGCATTTACGGTAGAGTTTGTAAGCGTCTAGCGTGCGACTCGATCATAACATATTTAAGCCAAATAGCGTATATTGTAGTAAATATTCCCCTAGACAATGTCAGTAAGTATGTTCAGTTTAAACTGTTCCTGGACAGAGGGATTCCTCTTTGCATGATAGGAAGGATCAGACAAAGGTTGAAAGGTGGTGTTTAGTATCCAGCTGTAGGGTATTTTATGAGTAACATTCTGATGCTAGTTAGGAAAGGATCGCTCGCTCCTGCGTATAGTTATGTACAAAAGTAGTTTATGGACATTTACTGTATTTGCTGTTCATTATCCATGCGGCGGGAATCCTGAGGATACCTCCCACCTGAGCAGTTGGAGAAAGACACAGCCCACCTGTTCAAACCCACCTATGACCTTTTGTTATAATGCAGAGACACATTCCTGTGTCCAATGAACAATGAGATTATAGGGACCATTGTATTGTTACTGTATGCTGTGTATATAAAGACCACCATTGCCTGTCCAGTCACTCACTCTCTCTCTGAAGGCTTTCTCTGTGAATGCTGAGGGCTGGATCCAGGACGCGCTTGCGAATCATCCCCACGTATGTATTATTCTCTGTATCCATTTTGTTATCCATTTTGTTTGCCATTTGTTCTCATTGTGTTCTCATTCTGTCCGCTCTTGTTTGCGATCGTTCGCTATTGTTCATGTATATTCTATTATTCTGTTTAGATTTCTCTGTTAGTTTGTAGTGTATAACTTGTACTGTGTTTCCCCTTTTACTCTAAATCATCCACGGCAGTGTTAGAACTGCTGCGGTTTTAAATCCAAACCAGGTCTTGTGTTTTCACTGTTTATTGCTAAGGGCTTTTCTTAGTGACTCAATTGTTCTAACACCATACACATTGCTTAGAAGGTTCTAATCATTACATCTTTTCGGTACTTGGTTATTAAGATTTAGAGTATAAGTATATCTTCACTGTGTTTCAATTAGCAAGGTTTAAAAGGTTAACCACTGTGTGTGCGCCCGCTGTGTGTAATCCGTACACACAGCGCAGCATGCGTACGCCAAGTGCGTACCACATGCAGGTCTCTGTACGCAAATAGCGTGCAAAGTACGTAGCATGTGCACGTGGTCTAGTGGCCATTACGGCTTTACGGTAGTGGTATATAGCTTCATGTTTAAAGGTAATATTTGACATTATCAATTGGGGGCATCGTCCGGGCCTCCTCATATCCACAGCCTAGCGGGACAAGGCAGACTTTATCCATCAGCAAAGGGCGGGAAGGTAGTATCCCCTGTTAGCCGTTCGGTGGTCGGGGATACGGGAGTGCTGATTAGATAAGCGTCTGCTCCGCTTGGTTTGTAGGGATGCTGGTGGGATCCGGATCCGAAAGGTAAGAACGTTAAGCTATTGTCTTTTAAATCTGTTTTAATTTCTGTATTGGTGCAAATTGCACACGCAACACACGCACACACCTGTATTTTCATTTGTGTATTTTCGCATATCTACCTTTCTGTTTGCCATTTAGCATTGATCACGTGCTGGGTAATTTGTTGCTATTTCGAAAAAAGTAATATTTAAGGAAGTAATTGTAAAGCACACACGCAGCCTGACCCAGTTATAAAGGTTTATACAGGAGATACTGTGTGGTGCTTGGTAAGCGATTATAGTTACATATCGTTTACATTTATAGAAGCGTGTTATTTGTATTGCTTCGGACGCATCCGGCCTTTGTATACGTGTCTCGGACCACGTACGAGATTGCGTACGCAACGCGGAGGCCTACACACGTGGCGTGTTTACGCAACGTGCGTACAGATACGCCCACTAAATACAAATCACACGATAACATTGTTTTAGTTTAAGTGATACGGAAGCCAAGCGATAATAGCACAAATTTGTTCAGTTTCCAAAATTTTAGTTTAAAAAATCCTCCTCTTGTTGCATCACCTCTGGGATTAGCCTGTTTTACGTGAATGAAAGTAATTTTCTGTACAGAAAAATCAAAGTGCATATGAGTGAGCAGGAGTAAGTGTAAAAAATAAAGTTTTTTTGTGAACCCATAATTCGGGATCCCGTCGGAGACCACATCAGGTGAGTGGACACTTGGTGGCGTGGGAGAAGGCCATCTCACGTTAACATTGTATAAGGTATAAAGGAGCAATTAGTATTACAGCAGACCAAAAGGTCAGCGAAAGTCAGAAATCCGTTAAAAGTAAGTAATGAAGTTCTGAAAATCCTGACTTAAGAAAGGTCAGAGGTAGTGAGCGCAGCCCCGGGGGTTTGCGTAGTACCCATCTAGGCCCGTTTGAGAATACGCTCCGGCTGAGGTTTTGCAGCCTAAACAACCGATTCCGTTGGTCGTTCAGCGGATAAGTAATAGCTACTTATACGCAGTGCGACTGGACCGCACGCTACTGTGTACATTAGTTAGTTCACCTTGATACCCACTAAAATTGCTGTGGGAACATAGACGCTAATTGTACAGGTAAACGAGATTTGTGTAGGTTTTTGTTATTTTAAGGGAGTTTTGCTGTTCACTCAGGAAATCTCCAACAACTGATATTTACTGGGAGGGGTAGTATACTCCCACACGCTCTCAGTAAATAACGGTTACACAGGGGCCCGAGGTTGGGTACTACTGGCACTGGCAACTGGTTACGGACACAGGGCTGGTGTATAGGCCAACAGGGGCGTGAGTGGGTGAGAGCGCTCGGAGAACTTTCACCGTCGCCTTACCACTGAGTAAGTTGGTTTTTGTAAGGGTTCGCTGAGAAGGCAATACCTGCAAAGAATGGGGGCCACTTACTCAAGTAGGGGACGATCAACAAGGGTTCACGTTGATATTTGTCGGCCCAAAGGGTCGGCGAGGTACATAATGTGTGAGAAATATGGATCACATGCAGAGGTCTTGTGCAATGAGTGGGAACGTATGACTGTGAACGATGGGGAACAGTTCCCTAGGGTAGGCAGTTTTAATCCTGAGGTTTTGCAAAATTTAAGGAGAATGATATGTCTGATTAAATCCGGAAAGCAACGGATTAGACATTATGATTATTTACAGTTATGGCAACAGGAAGGTGAGATACAAAGGGGATTAGCTCAAGCAGCTGGTTCCAACCCTATCAGAAAACTGATAGCCACTGCACCACCACCACCATACATAACAGGAGAGAAAATGGCTACAGAGAATGGCATACTGGTATATGATAATAGTGCACTTAATAAATGTATTAGTGATAAGAGTAAAGTAGATAAGTGTATTGATGCTAATGCTAACCCGTGCAAGTTATATCCCATCCTAAACTTTTCTCAGGACTGCGACCAGGAAGATGAGCCCACAACGATATCAGCACTCTCTTTAGCAGCCACCATACAAGAGACTACAGTAGGCACGGCCCAACCAGTAAGAGGAGTAGCGAAGGCCCCTAGTGGAGGGATAGGTGAGGTCGTGTCTACGGGTAAGTACGGAACTGTACATTATGCGGAAACAATTACACCTCACATTGTAGAAGAAACACAGAGTGATGTAATTGAACTCAATCCTGTCAGGGTGATCGCAGTCCCAAATGGAAAGACTGATGCTCTGGGAGTCACTCCCATCAGGAACATTGCAATGCATTGTCCCTTCTCCCGGACAGAATTGAGGACAATTATGTCTGAATTTCCAGATCCAAGGAAAGATCTAGCCGCATGCCAAAGGTTCATTAAAGAACTAGGTAACGCCGCCGAACCCACAAACAAGGATTGGCGGACAGTACTGCGGGCATGTTTGCCCTCTACCATTGACCCTTTGAAATTCATTACTGATTGTAAGTTAGATGAAGAGAAACCTCTCACTGATGCTTACAATCAGGAAAATGTTAAACAGATCAACCTGCAGTTAGGAGTATATTTCCCAACTGTTGTCAAGTGGAACAAAATTTTCTCCATAAGACAAAAGGAAGGGGAAAATGCTTCTGATTACTTCCATAGGGCATTAGAGGAAATGGCTAGGTACACTGGAGTTGTAGACATTGAAGAAAATGTGCACCATAGAGAGGTAGCGGTGTCCGTATTAATGGACGGTTTAAAAGAAGTGTTGAGAAATAGGACACAAACCACTCAACCAAACTGGAGAGGTATGTCGGTGGCTGCTTTGAGAGAGACCGCTGTCGGGCATGATCGGAACATCATTAGACACAGGGAGTCACAGGGTGATAAACTGATGGCAGTGAGTATACAGGCCCTTACAACAAGGCCACCTCAGCCTAAGCCCCAGATCCCTGACGGTAAGTCGTATGTGGTAAAATGTTATAACTGTCAGAGGGAAGGACATTTTGCACGACACTGCACCTATAGAAACCCACATAAGGTATATCAACCCCCTAGACAACAACATGAGACACGTAATTGGGATCAGGGACCGCAGAGGAGGAGTCATGAGCCACATGCAGGGGAAACCAAAAGGTACCCACCAAGGAGAGACTGGCAGGTCTCTGAAAATTCTCTGTTACCCCCCTCACACATTGTAGCTACCAACGCGCTGCGGGAGGGCCACAACTTACAATAGGGGTCAGGCCACACCTGTAGTCTGCAGCCAGTGAAATTAATTGCGAGCCTTGGAAGTGAACCCGAGGTCACAATTGATGTAGCTGGTAGATCACTACCTTTCCTTGTAGATACGGGGGCGGCCAAGTCAGTGTAAAATTCAACAGTGGGTATGAAAACCACTGGTAAAACAATTCCAGCCATGGGAGTAACAGGAGTAGTACAACACTACCCTTTAAGCAAACCAGCAGAGATTACGATAGGGCCTTTGCAGACCAAGCACTCCTTTTTGCTAGCTGCATCGGCTCCGACTAATCTACTTGGGAGAGATTTACTGTGCAAAATGGGGTGCGTCATATATTGTACTCCTGGAGGTGTGTTCTTAGATATACCCGAGAATCACGCTCAGGAAGTGCAGGATATGCTAGACTCCCCTCAAAGGTTAATGTCACACACTGCTGTTACAAACAGGTGTCCATCCAAGGTAGAGGAAATGATCTCCCAGATACCGGAGTCACTTTGGACCAAGGATGGACAAGACACTGGATTAATGGCAAATGTAGCTCCTGTAGTAGTTCAAGTAAAAGATGGTAGGATAGCTCCAAAAATCCCACAGTATCCTCTGAAGCCAGAAGTGGAGTTAGGAGTTTACCCAGTAATAGAGCGCTTGCTACAACAGGGCATTCTGGTTAGGACGTCCAGCACTGCCAATAGTCCCATCTTCCCTGTGAAAAAGAGTGGGGGGAGGGGTTACAGGCTAGTGCAGGATTTAAGGGGGATCAACAAAATAGTTGAGAGCCAATTCCCCGTAGTGCCAAATCCAGCTGTCATCCTTATGCAAATCCCTCCCACTGCGAAATTTTTCACTGTTATTGACCTCTGCTCCGCTTTCTTTTCGGTCCCTCTGCACCCTGATAGCCAATATTTGTTTGCATTCACATACAGAGGAGTACAGTACACCTGGACTCGTTTACCACAAGGTTTCATTGACAGCCCAAGTATTTTCTCACAGGCTTTACATGACTGTTTACAATCCTTTCAACCTGAGAGCAGATCAGTATTAATACAGTATGTAGATGACTTACTGCTGTGTTCTGATTCACTGGAAGCATCCTTGAGAGACACGAAACAGCTTCTGTTTCATCTTTCTAATACGGGACACAAGGTTTCAAAGGATAAGTTACAGTTATGCCAGACCAAGGTAAAATATTTGGGACATTGTTTGACACAAGGACTGAGACACCTCACCGCTGATAGAATACAGGCGATTCGCGACATGACTCTGCCACAAACCCAGCAACAGATCTGCACTTTCCTAGGAATGTGTGGGTACTGCCGCAACTGGATCCCAGGGTTTTCCATACTAGCCTTACCTTTACAAGAGATGGTCTCATCAAACAAACCAGATCGGATTTCGCACACAGATGAGTCCGAACTGGCATTTAAGAGACTCAAACAGTGCCTATCGCAGGCACCAGCATTAGGTATGCCAGACTATGGGAAACCCTTTGAACTGTACGGAACGGAAAGTGCTGGGTGTGCGGCAGGTGTTTTAACCCAGAAACATGGTGATGCCAGCAGGCCGGTAGCCTACTACAGCGCTCAGCTAGACACCGTAGCACGATCTCTCCCCACATGCTTGCAAAGCGTTGCAGCGATAGCATTGCTAGTGAGTAAAAGCGAAGATGTAGTGTTGGGACACAACCTGACCATCCATACACCTCATGCAGTGTCAGCCTTACTGAATTCTGCCCAAACCAGACACGTCTCATCTGCACGGTTTACAAGGTGGGAATTAGCACTAATAGCCCCTGTAAACATCACCATAAGGAGATGCAGCGCACTAAATCCTGCAACGTATCTCCCAGGTGTGCCTGGACAGGCACAAAGGGTGGGGGATGAGAGTGATGGTGAAGGAGGATTTAGTACAGACACTGACACACATGATTGTATGGAATATTTGACCCAAAATTTCACTGCAAGGCCCGACATCAGTGACAACCCACTGGAAGGTGTAGATTTTACTTTTTACACTGACGGTAGTTGTCACAGGCAGACGGACTCGGGAGACTTGTGTACTGGATACGCAGTCGTAGATGACAAAGGTACCATAGAAGCGGAACCCCTGGGCCCACCTCACTCAGCACAAGTTGCTGAGCTGGTCGCCCTAAACAGAGCGTGTGAATTGGCTAAGGGTAAGTCAGCCAATATTTACACGGATTCTAGGTATGCCTTTGGAGTAGTGCATGATTTCGGGGCCCTATGGCGCCTCAGAAATTTAATGACGGCAGCTGGCACACCCGTGGCGCATGCGACCCACATCAAAAGACTTCTAGCAGCGATACAGGAACCTGACAGAGTGGCTGTTATCAAGTGTAAAGCCCACACATACAGCCAAGACCCAGTGTCACTTGGTAAAAGCCGGGCAGACGAAGCTGCTAAATCAGCAGCCAGTACCCCCATACAGACAGACATCACACAACTGATGGTATTCAATACCGTCAACACACAGAAATTGAGTAAAATGCAAAATTTGTGTTCCCCACAGGAAAAGGCAGTCTGGAGGTCAAAAGGATATGGCCAGGAGTCCTCAGGACTCTGGACAGATGGACAGGGTAAGCCAGTGGCACCCAGAGCATACCTTCCAAGTTTAGCTGAGGCGGCACATGGTCTGACTCATCTAGGCAAAGAAGGTATGTGCAAGTTGGTAAGAGCCTACTGGTGCGCACCAGGATTTTCTTCTCATGCAGGCAAGAGAGCAATGACATGCCTAACCTGTTTGAGGAAGAATATTGGAAAGGCGATACCAACTGAACCATCCCATATCCCGCCAACGGACGGCCCTTTTCAGGTAATACAAATTGATTTCATACAATTGCCACCTTGTAGAAATTTTAAGTATGTATTGGTTTGTATTGATGTGTTTTCAAATTGGGTTGAAGCGTTCCCCGCTGCCACAAATACTGCTGTGTTTACTGCAAAGAAAATTGTGCAGGAATTTGTGTGCAGGTATGCTATCCCTAGGATAATTGAAAGTGATAGGGGTACCCATTTTACAGGTGAAGTCTTTCAGGTAATGTGCAAGTTAATGGGAATTAATAGTAAGCTGCATACTCCGTACCGCCCACAGGCGAGTGCGAAAGTGGAAAGAGTAAACAGCACTATTAAGAACAAGTTGAGCAAAGTAATGGCTGAAACTGGATTGTTGTGGCCAGAAGCTTTGCCAATTGTATTATACAGCATCAGAACCACTCCCAGGTCCCCTCTTAATCTGTACCCCTTTGAAATTCTTTTTGGTCGACAACCCCATGTAATGATTGACCCCCAGGATGATTTGAAATGTAACAATGAAGTCACTGTAAAGTATTTGGTTAAGATGAGCAAGCAGTTGAGGAATCAGAATAGCAATCTAAAGCTGGTGATTCCTGATCTGCCAGACAGTAATTGTCATGACATTGAACCTGGGGATTATGTAATGATTCGCAATTTTCTACGCTCAGGTTGCCTGATTGACTGGTGGGAAGGACCGTACCAAGTCTTACTGACCAGCACAACAGCATTGAAGGTTGCCGAGAGGGAGACTTGGGTCCACTCGTCCCACTGTAAGAAGGTCGCTGACCCAGAGAAAGCTCGTGACAAAGAGCAGAGTGTGGAGGAAACCATATCACTGGAGTGTCTGTTCCGGGAAGGCTGAGAGGCAGGACTGTTGTCACAGCACCTGAGCACAGAGAACTACAAGATCAGAGGCGGTTGTCGCACCAAGTTTTCTTTCCCTTCTAGTTGTATTCTTTCCCCCATTACAACTTTTACTTTCTCCTCCTGTAAGATGGACTCGCCCCAAGAGACTGCAGTTCGTGTTTTCCTGTTGACCCTGTTGTTGACCAGAGCAGTCTGTTTCGGTGAGAGTACCAGTGAGGTCGAGAAAGGATCTGGAATGGGTTCTGATGACCAGGATGGATTCGTAGAATTCCGAGAGCAACACAATCACCGAGCAAAGGCAAGTATCAGAAAACGATCTGGTAGCCATGACACTAAGAGACATTGTGAAGGATTGTTAGCTGAAGAGAATTGTATCTGTAGGAATTGTGAAAATATAGTTGAGGACGGGTGCATCCAGAGATGTCAGTCCAGCATTAATATCAACATGGACCGTCATCCATTGAGTGACTATCACTCATTAGTGGGTAAGGTTTTAAACCAAACGGAATGCTGGGTGTGCTCACAAGTACCTCAAGGTCATAGGAAGTCAAGACTAGTGCCATACGCTTTAACGATAGATGAGGTACTTGAATTAAGGGATGGGAGACCGGTGGACAAGAAATTTAATATTTCTAAGCCTCCTAGTTTGAAGCTCCACCAATATCATGTGGATAGGTCCTTAACATGTTTTAACATTTCCATCCCCCGAAAGCCGGGAAATTGGGAAGTGACATGGAACAACCAAATCATGACATTCTCACACAGAGCCGATAGAATGCCCGTAGACTCAGAGCTTATACGCCAAATAGCCAGCGGTGGGAGATATTTTCAGTATAGGTACACTCTAGGAAGTAGGACCATGCGAGTTGGAGAAGTATCACCAGGATACTGTGCGCATATCATACAGCCTGATACGTGTACTAGACAAATGAGAGAGTTAGGAATAGGATTTTTCACCTGGAAGGTTTGTAATATGGTGATGTCATATTCTGTCCCATATGTCCTCCCCGATGATGCATATTTCATATGTGGGAGGAAGGCGTATAAGTGGCTTGCCCCAAACTCAGAGGGATTGTGTTACATTGGAAGAGTGTTGCCAGAAGTAATGACCATTACCCATGAAAAGATGAAAGACGTTCACCGCAATGCTCAAGCTCCTTACACTCACACCCATTACGAACACATTGTAAAGAGACACCTTATAGATAGGACAGAGCATGCAGCCGCTGATTTGATCCACGAATCCACCGGGATTCAACTCCTACTCGCGCTAGATATTACCCGTACCGCCAGGGGAGTTATAAATTTTAGGTATATAACTGCGCTAGCGAACCTGATAGACAATATCACCGAGATGTATGATGACACCTTTAGGTACACTGGGAGAGAATTGCAAGCTTACAAAACGGAACTGATCCAGCACAGGATGGTTCTAAATTACATCACAGCGGTGACAGGCGGGTATTGTGTCACCCTAGCAACTCAGTATGGTGTAAAGTGCTGCACGTATATCACAAACAGCACTGATGACCCAACCGAGATCATAGATCAAAAGATGGACGATATCTTGCAATTGAAGTGGGATTTCCGAAGGAGGCACAACCTTACCCTTACCTCTGTGAGTAATGAACTGACCGGCTGGGTATCATGGTTGGACCCACGCAATTGGTTCTCAGGTTTAGGAGAATGGGCCCAAAATGTTATCGTTACTGTAGGGAAATTCCTCTTATGTATCCTAGGAGTTGTCATAATGATTGGATTGATATTCAGATGTGTTCGGATTTTAATGAATTGCAAGCGTAGTACCAAATTGATGAGTTTGAGGAGCGAGGGCATTGTAACAACAACTGGTTTAATTTATGACCCATCAATCGAGACAATGTTGTGATAAAATGTGATTCCACGGTCCGTTTCTTTCACCCGTTTCTCCTTTGTTTTTCTCCAAGGTAAAAAGACACCGACTCGGAAGAAGATTTTGATGACCCTTTATACAGACCACTGATGAACTTTTATACAGACATTTTGATGAACTTTTAGAGACTTTAACTTTATGGACACTTGAAAAACTTTGCTTGCCATATACAGCAACCCGGACAAGACATCGACAAGACTTCAACAAGACATCCAAGGACAATCACATACCACATCATATGACTGCATTTATAACGCATGTTTCTTATCTTCATCTCTACGATCTTCAGGTAGTGACAAACATAGTCGACAGGTAATATAGGCACATATATTAGCACTCATATATTTTCCCCTTCGTGTATCATCAACTAATGTGCACCCCATTTGTTGGAACTAAAAGCCGAAAAGAGCTCGGTAGAGTTTGTTAGCCCACTTACAGACCCATAATACGGGATAAGAAGGATTCAATGTATACTTCGCAATACCTCGAAGCTTATTTTAGAACATGTACGGCACGATGATACATGACTCCTCAGACATAAATCTCATACATACATGCTTTTACTATCCCACTAGGTCATACATTTCCCACCTTCTCCTCTCCTCCCCACACCCAATCATAAATAGGTATTTCACGGTATTATATATTTTTCTGCTTAATTGTTTAGATAGTGGCAGTTATTGTTAACTGCCAAAGGGTGAACTGTCAAAGTCGAAAAATATCCTGATACATATGCCTTGTACTAACCCCTCATGCACATGCCCGCTGCACGTGCACACGCTCTGCCGTGCGTGCACATATCCGCAATTTGCGTAAGATCGCTCCGGCGATCACGCGCGGTGTATGCGCATTTACGGTAGAGTTTGTAAGCGTCTGGCGTGCGACTCGATCATAACATATTTAAGCCAAATAGCGTATATTGTAGTAAATATTCCCCTAGACAATGTCAGTAAGTATGTTCAGTTTAAACTGTTCCTGGACAGAGGGATTCCTCTTTGCATGATAGGAAGGGTCAGACAAAGGTTTAAAGGTGGTGTTTAGTATCCAGCTGTAGGGTATTTTATGAGTAACATTCCGATGCTAGTTAGGAAAGGATCGCTCGCTCCTGCGTATAGTTATGTACAAAAGTAGTTTATAGACATTTACTGTATTTGCTGTTCATTATCCATGCGGCGGGAATCCTGAGGATACCTCCCACCTGAGCAGTTGGAGAAAGACACAGCCCACCTGTTCAAACCCACCTATGACCTTTTGTTATAATGCAGAGACACATTCCTGTGTCCAATGAACAATGAGATTATAGGGACCATTGTATTGTTACTGTTACTGACCACCATTGCCTGTCCAGTCACTCACTCTCTCTCTGAAGGCTTTCTCTGTGAATGCTGAGGGCTGGATCAAGGACGCGCTTGCGAATCATCCCCACGTATGTATTATTCTCTGTAGCCATTTTGTTATCCATTTTGTTCGCCATTTGTTCTCATTGTGTTCTCATTCTGTCCGCTCTTGTTTGCGATCGTTCACTATTGTTCATGTATATTCTATTATTCTGTTTAGATTTCTCTGTTAGTTTGTAGTGTATAACTTGTACTGTGTTTCCCCTTTTACTCTAAATGATCCACGGCAGTGTTAGAACTGCTGCGGTTTTAAATCCAAACCAGGTCTTGTGTTTTCACTGTTTATTGCTAAGGGCTTTTCTTAGTGACTCAATTGTTCTAACACCATACACATTGCTTAGAAGGTTCTAATCATTACATCTTTTCGGTACTTGGTTATTAAGGTTTAGAGTATAAGTATATCCTCACTGTGTTTCAATTAGCAAGGTTTAAAAGGTTAACCACTGTGTGTGCCCGCTGTGTGTAATCCGTACACACAGCGCAGCGTGCGTACGCCAAGTGCGTACGCCAAGTGCGTACCACGTGCAGGTCTCTGTACGCAAATAGCGTGCAAAGTACGTAGCACGTGCACATGGTCTAGCGGCCATTACGGCTTTACGGTAGTGGTATATAGCTTCATGTTTAAAGGTAATATTTGACATTATCAATATATAGCAGTACGGTACAGTAGTCCACTGCTCTACCTCTGTGTCGTCAAGTATACTATTTATCCATACCTGTGCTGCATTTTAGTTGTGCGCAGTATATAGTAGGAGGGGACAGTGCAGAATGTTGCTGTGACCACCAGTATAAATATATAGCAGTACAGTACAGTAGTCCACTGCTCTACTTCTGTGTCGTCAAGTATACTATGCATCCATACCTGTGCTGCATTTTAGTTGTGCGCAGTATATAGAAGGAGGGGACAGTGCAGAATGTTGCTATGACCACCAGTATATATATAGCAGTACGGTACAGTAGTCCACTGCTCTACCTCCGTGTCGTCAAGTATACTATGCAGCCATACCTGTGCTGCATTTTAGTTGTGCGCAGTATATAGTAGGAGGGGACAGTGCAGAATGTTGCTGTGACCACCAGTATATATATAGCAGTACGGTACAGTAGTCCACTGCTCTACCTCTGTGTCGTCAAGTATACTATGCATCCATACCTGTGCTGCATTTTAGTTGTGCGCAGTATGTAGTAGGAGGGGACAGTGCAGAATGTTGCTGTGACCACCAGTATATATATAGCAGTACGGTACAGTAGTCCACTGCTCTACCTCTGTGTCGTCAAGTACACTATGCATCTGACAATGTCTATAATATTTGTCCTATTAAAAACACGTTAAAGGTTAAAGAACACAGTACGCAATTGGCGCAAAAAGTACCGCAAGGGTACGCCCTTAACTATACCTTAAGGAATGTACTTATACTGTAAACATTTGTGCAGTGATAATGTGTAGATGTAATGCAGTGTAACCTTGTTAGCTTAAAAGCTGTATGAGCGACTATGACGCTCTGAGAACCCCTTAGTAATACAATAATCAACCAAATACCGGTCTAAGGTTCTAACGCCTTTAGTGAGAGAATGAACGTTCAAAATAATAATACAATACAAGCTATACACTACCAAAATAACATAAAATATCTAACCAAGTAACTAACATATAATACAATAAAGACACAAGTACGTTTAAGGGGAAGGAGAGAGAGAGAGAGAGAGAGAGAGAGAGAGAGAATGGCTTACAATAACAATAAAGGCAATATGGTTGCAGAGAAACTTACACATGTGAGAAACAATCGCTGCGCAGTTAGTCAATGCTGAGAATCTTTGTGGAGAGAATACTTGAGCTTACCCATACTGGCTGTCCCTATATACACAACCCTACAATACCGCATGGGACAGAAGCTAGACTCCATTTTGGGAAAACTCCCATGATTCCAAAGACTGCAACACATGGTTCAAAGGGGGAGGAGAAAACACCCAGCAGCAGCCATTTTCTACAAACCAACTAATCTTATTCCACATTCCAATCCAACTAATTATATTCCACATTCCAATCCAACTAATTATATTCCACATTCCAATCCAACTTCCTAGAACCATCTTATTCAATTTCACATTCCAAACAAACTCAGTATCTCAATAACCAGAGCATATGGTATGCTGGCTATGCTATATGAATCATCACAAAACCAGATCACAATGTAACCACACATATCAGCCTGCCATTGCTACAAGCACATGACTACAGTAACAAAAGGAAGTATGTTTTGACTGCAAGCCTTCAGCAAGATGCATCATGTAAAACTACTATAATCTGTTATAAATCACCATCCATAAATGTATACCAGGAATACTATGCTACAGATTGTCTACTGTTCCAATTCATTACAGATTTCATAGAGTATTATCACCAACACATAACAATCACACAACTGCACAAGCCTCATTAACCTTAAGCCATTTGTGTCTCCACTAACTATTCAATACCAATCATTTCACAACTACTTTAAACTATTCTATGCCAATCAGCCATGTGGATTCAATACTTAGCCTTTCGCTTGGAGGTCAGTCCTGGGGATGAACCAGCCATGCTGCTGGGTGCTAGCTTAGTTCTGAGTCAGTGTCTGTGCCCTGTGATTTCCAGTGGATATAATCATACCTGCATTCCAGCTGTGGGGGGGTGTCAACCACAGGAAGTGTGTGTCTTTCACAGCATGTGGGCTAGCTGTATCAGTGACCTTGGTTATGCAAAACGTTGGGTGATGACTAACACATTCCTGTCTTGTGGAAAGCTATTGTTTGGCGAATACAAAACAAACCCTGTCTCTTGAGCTTTGTTTGATATTCTCAATGTCCACTTTCAGTTGAGACAATGACATCTCACAATCATTCTTCTGGAGAGAATCCTAAACCCAGGTGTTGGCCCTCTATTGAATCTCAAAGCTCAGTGTAATTAAAGGCTATTGTACTCCGTCTGCGGGACAGAAACTGACTATTCTTAGGTGTAATTTATTCGGAATACAATTAATCTTCAATTACTATTCCTGTGCTTAACTATGCATAAGAACATGTGAAGCCCTTTTAACATGCAAACTATTGTTTGGGGAATCTCTAAGGTCAAAGAGCCATCTCAAATATACCATACTTTGCTGAACTCAGGGGAATATTTACTTATAAAATACATTATTTTGGTTAAATATGCAGCGTGCACACACGCATGAAGTGCATATATGGCAACGTGCAGCGTGATATTTTTCTGACTTTGACAGTCCACCCTTTGGCAGTCACCAATAACTGCCACTTTCTAAAACATTTCAAAAAGAGAAAAATATATGTCATGTGTAAATACATTTCTATGATTGGGTAGGGGAGGAGAGAAGAAGGTAGGAAAAAGGTATGACCTAGTGAAATAGTAAAAGTATGTATGTATGAATCCATGTTTGGGGGGTCATGTATCATCATGCCGTACGTGTTTTAAATCAAGCTTCGAGGTATTGCGAAGTATACATTTGAATTCCTTCTTATCCCGTATTAGGGGTCTGTGGATGGGCTGTCAAACTTTACCGAGCTCTTTTCGGCTTTTGGTTGCAACAAAATGGGGGAGCACATTTTAGTTGATGATACATGAATGGGGGAGGTATGTGAGTGCTGATATCTGTGCCTGTATTCCCTATCGACTATGTGTGTTATTACCTGAAGGTTGTAGAGATGAAGATAAGAAACAATTATAGTAAATGCAGTGGTATTCTATGTGAGGTTAATATACATTCGTTGATTGGAGTCTTGTCTGATGTCTTGTGTTGACTGTAGTCTCCTTGTGCTTTTGCCAATAAACGCAAGCAAAGCTTTATCAATGTCCATAGACTTACAAAAAGTGTTGGGCTAGCGTAAAATTAACGTGACTAGGGATATGGGGGTCTATGGCATAGTCCATCAGTTGTCTGTATACAAGGTCGTCAAAATCCTCTTCCAAGCGGGTCTTTTTACCTTGGAGAAAAACAAAGGAGAAACGGGTGAAAGAAACAGGTCGTGGAATCACCTTTTATCACAGCGTGGTTTCAATGGTTGGGTCGTAAATCAAATCCATTTTGTTATGCGATACAGTCATTACTTCAGGTAGTACTTTTCCAATATAACACAATCCTTCTGAGTTTGGGGCAAGCCACTTATACGCCTTCCTCCCGCATATGAAATATGCATCATCGGGGAGGACATATGGGACAGAGTATGTCATTACCATGTTACACATTTTCCATGTGAACTCTCCTAACCCTAATTCTCCCATCTGTTTAGTACACCTATCAGTTTGTACGATCTGTGCACTGTATCCTGGTGATACTTCTCCAACTCTCATGGTCCTACTTCTTAGGGTATACCTATATCGGAAATATTTTCCACTATCGGCTATGTGGCGTATGAGCTCTGTATCTGTAGGCATTCTATCGGCTCTATGTGAAAAGGTCATGGTTTTGTTATTCCATGACACTTCCCAATTTCCCGGCTTTCGGGGATTGGAAATGTTAAAACATATTAGGGATCTATCCACATGATATTGGTGGAGCTTCAAACTAGGAGGACTGGAGATATTAAACCTCCTGTCCACCGGCCTCCCACCACTTAGCTCAAGTACCTCCCCTACCGTTAAAGGGAATGGTACTAATCCTGATTTGCTATGACCTTGGGGTACTTGAGAGCATACCCAACAATCTGTCTGATTTAACACATTACCCACTAAGGAGTGATAGTCACTCAATGGATGCCGGTCCATGTGAATATTAAAACTGGACTGACATTTCTTGATGCACCCATCCTCAACTACATTGTCACAGAGTCTACAGATACAGTTCTCTTTTTCAGCTAACAATCCTTCACAATGTTTACAAATAACATGGTTGCTAGATCGTTTCCGGTACTCGCCTTTGCTTGGTGGTTGTGTTGCTATTGGAAATATACACCTCCGTCTCAGTCATCGGAACCTTTCTGGATCCTTTCTCGACCTCATTGGTACTCTCACCGAAACAGACTGCTCTGGTCAACATCATGGTCAACAGGAAAATCCATATCACAGTCTCTTGGGGCAAGTCCATCTTACAGGAGGAGAAAAGGAGAAATTTGTAATGGGGGTACAGGAAAACAGTTTGAGGGGGAGAGAAACTTGTTACGATAATTAGTTCTCTAGTCTTGTTGTTCTTCTTGTTCTGCTGTCATCTCAAAGGTGCTGTCTCTCAGTCTTCCAACCGAACACTCTGGTGATACAATATTTCTTCCAAACCAGCGATCTTTCTGTAAGGAGTAAAAATCTTGCATTACCATTTGTCTAACTGATGTGTGACATACCATCTTTAACATATGAAAACATGAGTGAGAAGAGAGAAAAAAAAAAAAAAAAGAAAAGAGAGAGAGAACAATTCATATATATATATATATATTACATAAACCAACAATAAACAACAACAGGGAAAAACATTTTTCAAACATTTTAAAACATTGTTCATCAGGTTGTCATATCTACATGTCCAATGGTATCCTTGCGCAGTCCCTCCCACCAGCACCTCCATACTCCACCCTTTGTATCTGGCCAGGATACATTGATGTGGGTAGGTCATGCTGGGGTTTGGTAGACTTCTGCAAAGACCAAGTAGCTATGCAATGTTTGAGTCCTGCCGATAACCGTCAGAGATGGGGAAAAAGAAAACATTTCACAGATACATTACAAATTTTATCCGGTCATTCCTGTGTCCTCAAGGAATGACCTCCCAATTTATTAACAATAACCTCAGGCTTACCATCAGTCCTAATGATCACCTTTCCTGATTGCATGTTACAGATGCAGCCCAAAACTCCTTCCTATGTGATCCCTGATTACAATTTGGTGTGTCATAACTTTGCTCATATCTTTGTCTAGGGGGTTTATATGAATTTGGTCTACTTCTTGATCTACAATCTCTTGCAAAATGACCTTCCTTCTGGCAATTATAATACCTTTTCACCTTTGACTTACCCACAGGGATCTAGGGCTTCTTTGTTTCCCTGTGTTTGATGATGTTTTGCTCATGCCCAACAGCGGAGTTCCTTAATGCAGTTACTGGGTTATTTCTCCAGTTAGGTAGAGAGGCTTGTATACTCGTTCTTAATACTTCCTTTAAACCATTTATTAACACCTAAACTGCTACTTTCCTGTAGTGTACATTTGTTTTAATATATTGTGTTCACCCTGACAGGATTTTGTTCCATTATGCTATTTTGTGTTAACTCTTTGGTGTAAGATGCATTTGTCTGTGAGTAACATACAATACCGTACTTACCTGCTGACACGACCTCACCTGACCCTCCGTTAGGAGGTTCTGCTATTGCCTTTACCAACTTGGCCGTGTCCCTCTGGGTGTCTCGTATGATGACTGCTGGGTAAAGTGTTGACATCGTGTTGGTTTCACCTTCTCGCTGGTAATCCTGAGGGGAGTTTAACATGGGGTGCGACTTGCACAGGTTAACATTTGTAATTTTTTACACTTTCATTTTTATAAACATTATTACATTTGTTACTTTCATTCTTAATATAGTTACTAAGTGCATTTTTATCGTACACCATCGCCATTCTCTGCAACCATAATCCTCTCCATTGCCATGTCTCTCTTCACAAGATGAGAGTTTGACATGTAAGTTAAATTTCTTTGTATTTCACCTTTGTGTTGCCATAACTGTAAATAATCATAATGTTTGATCCGTCTCTTTGCAGATTTAATGAGACATATCCTTCTCCTTAGGTTCTGTAACACATCTGGGCTAAAGCTGCCTACTCTTGGGAACTTCTCCCCGTCATGTACAGTCATTCTTTCCCATTCATCACATAAAACCTCTGTGTGTGAACCGTATTTTTCACACATTACATACCTTGCCGACCCGATTGGTCGGTTTACTGAGTCAACCCGAACCGAGGTTGATCGCCCCCTACCTGAACAACTGGCCCCCATAACTTGCAGGTGTTGCTTTCACTACCTCTGACCTTCAAATCAGGGTCTTCAGCGAACCCTTACAAAAACCAAGATGTCCGGGGCAGGCCAGCGGCGAAGTTTACCGAGTACTCCACTCACTCCTCGCCCACGTTGGCCAGTACTGCAATCACTGTATCCAGAGCTGTTGTACCCAACCTAGGGCCCCTATGAACCTTTACTTACTGGGGCGTGTTGGACCTACCAGTCCCCAGCAAGTATCGGTTGTTGGATAGTTCCCGAGTGACCAGCGAACCTCCCTTAAAATAAAAAAAATTTCACAAATCACGTTAAAATGTACAAATAGCGTTTATGACCCCTCTAGCGTACGCAAATGGTACTGGGTCAAATTACTAACTAATGCACACAATTACATGCGGTACAATCGTTCGGCACATAAGCAACTAATCTTATGTGCGGAGCGACCAGTGGAATCGAAAATTGCGGCTGCGAATTCCTTCAGCCAGAGCTTTAATGGCCTATATGGGTTCTGCACCAACCCCCTGGGTTGTGCTCCTTTCTCTATAGCGGACTTCTTAGTCTGCTGTACCTGGACCTCCTGGTCTGTTCCGGACCTCCTGGTCTGCTATACTCTAATGCTCAAATTTATGTTTAACAAGGGATGCCTCCCCAGCCACCATGCACGTCACTTACATGTATGTACCTCACGAGAACTCGACTTCTTGTGGTTCAACCCAAAAATTGTAAAAACATATATATACAAACACTCACTCACCACATGTACACTTTACTTTTGTTTCTATTTCTGCGCAGAAATTTCTTTCCTTTAGACCAGATGAGTCGTAAATTTAGAGAAGGATCTATTAGTTTAAATTTCGGACACTAAAATTGACTTGCGCTATTTATCGCGTTGCCACCTTTTCGCCTGTTAAAATAATACTATAGTGTGATTTGAGTTACGTGGGCGTACCCAGACGCTCCGTTGCGTAATATACGCTGCGTGCGTCGGCCTTTACGTTGCGTACACTAGTCTAACCCTTTTGTTATAAACACGTGTATGCCAGCCAGATATGTCCACAGAAATACAATTAACACGTTTATCAATGTAGATGGTCTTCAATCATCTACCGAGCACCACCCAGGTCTTTCCTTGTATCTTAGGCAAAGCTGTGTGCGTGCTTTACAAATTACCCCTTAATGTATTACTTTTACTCTTTAACTTCTAATAGCAACAAATCTTTCTTAGCACGTTATCAATTGTGAAATGGCAAACAGGAAGGTAGATGTGAAGATTACACAAATGAACATGCAATTCTAAATTTAATTTAATAACATACATTTATGTAAGCACACGCATATAGATATTACATATAAGTACCAATCACTATTACTTATGATTGACTATGATATAGATTAAATAAATGCATTAAAAAAAACTCATTAAATGATGATTTCTTTTTGACAATGGATGGCTGATTATTTCCTGAGTCAACTGAAAATCAGCCGCTTAGGGGGGAAAAAAATTGACCTTCCCAAAATGGCCGCTGCTCCTCCCCCTTCCACATCCATGAGGGCTACACAAAATGGTGGACAGACCATTTGTCACAAAGAAAATCATCATGCCAGCTCCTTTTAGTTATCACGCGATGCAGAGCGATTAAAAATAATTTTAAACCTATTTAAACAGACAAACCATCCAATCTGCGTGTGTAGTTGGCACCAAATAGAAATAAAAACCAGATTTACAAAGACAATAACGTACTGTTCTTACCTTCCAGTTCCCGAATTCCCTCAGCACTCCTTACCAAGTGAAGCAGACAATTAACTGGTCAGCACTGCAGTATCCCCGACCTCCAAACGGTTTAACGAGGGATACTACCTTTTCCGCCCTTTGCTGACCGATAATGTCTGCTAAAATTACCTAGTGCAGATATGTGAAGACCGGAGGAGAGCCCCCAATTGACAATGTCTATAATATTTGTCCTATTAAAAACACGTTAAAGGTTAAAGAACACAGTACGCAATTGGCGCAAAAAGTACCGCAAGGGTACGCCCTTAACTATACCTTAAGGAATGTACTTATACTGTAAACATTTGTGCAGTGATAATGTGTAGATGTAATGCAGTGTAACCTTGTTAGCTTAAAAGCTGTATGAGCGACTATGACGCTCTGAGAACCCCTTAGTAATACAATAATCAACCAAATACCGGTCTAAGGTTCTAACGCCTTTAGTGAGAGAATGAACGTTCAAAAAGAATAATACAATACAAGCTATACACTACCAAAATAACATAAAATATCTAACCAAGTAACTAACATATAATACAATAATGACACAAGTACATTTAAGGGGAAGGAGAGAGAGAGAGAGAGAGAGAGAGAGAGAGAGAGAGAGAGAGAATGGCTTACAATAACAATAAAGGCAATATGGTTGCAGAGAAACTTACACATGTGAGAAACAATCGCTGCGCAGTTAGTCAATGCTGAGAATCTTTGTGGAGAGAATACTTGAGCTTACCCATACTGGCTGTCCCTATATACACAACCCTACAATACCGCATGGGACAGAAGCTAGACTCCATTTTGGGAAAACTCCCATGATTCCAAAGACTGCAACACATGGTTCAAAGGGGGAGGAGAAAACACCCAGCAGCAGCCATTTTCTACAAACCAACTAATCTTATTCCACATTCCAATCCAACTAATTATATTCCACATTCCAATCCAACTAATTATATTCCACATTCCAATCCAACTTCCTAGAACCATCTTATTCAATTTCACATTCCAAACAAACTCAGTATCTCAATAACCAGAGCATATGGTATGCTGGCTATGCTATATGAATCATCACAAGACCAGATCACAATGTAACCACACATATCAGCCTGCCATTGCTACAAGCACATGACTACAGTAACAAAAGGAAGTATGTTTTGACTGCAAGCCTTCAGCAAGATGCATCATGTAAAACTACTATAATCTGTTATAAATCACCATCCATAAATGTATACCAGGAATACTATGCTACAGATTGTCTACTGTTCCAATTCATTACAGATTTCATAGAGTATTATCACCAACACATAACAATCACACAACTGCACAAGCCTCATTAACCTTAAGCCATTTGTATCTCCACTAACTATTCAATACCAATCATTTCACAACTACTTTAAACTATTCTATGCCAATCAGCCATGTGGATTCAATACTTAGCCTTTCGCTTGGAGGTCAGTCCTGGGGATGAACCAGCCATGCTGCTGGGTGCTAGCTTAGTTCTGAGTGAGTGTCTGTGCCCTGTGATTTCCAGTGGATATAATCATACCTGCATTCCAGCTGTGGGGGTGTGTCAACCACAGGAAGTGTGTGTCTTTCACAGCATGTGGGCTAGCTGTATCAGTGACCTTGGTTATGCAAAACGTTGGGTGATGACTAACACATTCCTGTCTTGTGGAAAGCTATTGTTTGGCGAATACAAAACAAACCCTGTCTCTTGAGCTTTGTTCGGTATTCTCAATGTCCACTTTCAGTTGAGACAATGACATCTCAGCAATCATTCTTCTGGAGAGAATCCTAAACCCAGGTGTTGGCCCTCTATTGAATCTCAAAGCTCAGTGTAATTAAATGCTATTGTACTCCGTCTGCGGGACAGAAACTGACTATTCTTAGGTGTAATTTATTCGGAATACAATTAATCTTCAATTACTATTCCTGTGCTTAACTATGCATAAGAACATGTGAAGCCCTTTTAACATGCAAACTATTGTTTGGGGAATCTCTAAGGTCAAAGAGCCATCTCAAATATACCATACTTTGCTGAACTCAGGGGAATATTAACTTATAAAATACATTATTTTGGTTAAATATGCAGCGTGCACACACGCATGAAGTGCATATATGGCAACGTGCAGCGTGATATTTTTCTGACTTTGACACATCCATACCTGTGCTGCATTTTAGTTGTGCGCAGTATATAGTAGGAGGGGACAGTGCAGAATGTTGCTGTGACCACCAGTATATATATATAGCAGTACGGTACAGTAGTCCACTGCTCTACCTCTGTGTCGTCAAGTATACTATGCATCCATACCTGTGCTGCATTTTAGTTGTGCGCAGTATATAGTAGGAGGGGACAGTGCAGAATGTTGCTGTGACCACCAGTATATATATAGCAGTACGGTACAGTAGTCCACTGCTCTACCTCTGTGTCGTCAAGTATACTATGCATCCATACCTGTGCTGCATTTTAGTTGTGCGCAGTATATAGTAGGAGGGGACAGTGCAGAATGTTGCTGTGACCATCAGTATATATATAGCAATACGGTACATTAGTCCACTGCTCTACCTCTGTGTCGTCAAGTATACTATGCATCCATACCTGTGCTGCATTTTAGTTGTGCGCTGTATATAGTAGGAGGGGACAGTGCAGAATGTTGCTGTGACCACCAGTATATATGTAGCAGTACGGTACAGTAGTCCACTGCTCTACCTCTGTGTCGTCAAGTATACTATGCATCGATACCTGTGCTGCATTTTAGTTGTGCGCAGTATATAGTAGGAGGGGACAGTGCAGAATGTTGCTGTGACCACCAGTATATATATAGCAGTACGGTACAGAAGTCCACTGCTCTACCTCTGTGTCGTCAAGTATACTATGCATCCATACCTGTGCTGCATTTTAGTTGAGCACAGTATATAGTAGGAGGGGACAGTGCAGAATGTTGCTGTGACCACCAGTATATATATATAGCAGTACGGTACAGTAGTCCACTGCTCTACCTCTGTGTCGTCAAGTATACTATGCATCCATACCTGTGCTGCATTTTAGTTGTGCGCAGTATATAGTAGGAGGGGACAGTGCAGAATGTTGCTGTGACCACCAGTATATATATAGCAGTATGGTACAGTAGTCCACTGCTCTACCTCTGTGTCGTCAAGTATACTATGCATCCATACCTGTGCTGCATTTTAGTTGTGCGCAGTATATAGTAGGAGGGGACAGTGCAGAATGTTGCTGTGACCATCAGTATATATATAGCAGTATGATACATTAGTCCACTGCTCTACCTCTGTGTCGTCAAGTATACTATGCATCCATACCTGTGCTGCATTTTAGTTGTGCGCTGTATATAGTAGGAGGGGACAGTGCAGAATGTTGCTGTGACCACCAGTATATATATAGCAGTACGGTACAGTAGTCCACTGCAATACCTCTGTGTCGTCAAGTATACTATGCATCCATACCTGTGCTGCATTTTAGTTGTGCGCAGTATATAGTAGGAGGGGACAGTGCAGAATGTTGCTGTGACCACCAGTATATATATAGCAGTACGGTACAGAAGTCCACTGCTCTACCTCTGTGTCGTCAAGTATACTATGCATCCATACCTGTGCTGCATTTTAGTTGAGCGCAGTATATAGTAGGAGGGGACAGTGCAGAATGTTGCTGTGACCACCAGTATATATATATAGCAGTACGGTACAGTAGTCCACTGCTCTACCTCTGTGTCGTCAAGTATACTATGCATCCATACCTGTGCTGCATTTTAGTTGTGTGCAGTATATAGTAAGAAGGGACAGTGCAGAATGTTGCTGTGACCACCAGTATATATATTACAGTACGGTACAGTAGTCCACTGCTCTACCTCTGTGTCATCAAGTATACTACAAAAGTTCAGTAAAATGACCCAAAAATCTAAATTAAAAGCATCTGATGAGAAGTGTAAACTTGCCAATATGCCATTTACAACACGGAGTGGCAAGGAACGGCTGAGGCCCTGGCCTATGTTCATGGCTAGTGGTTCAGATTCACATGAGGATGGAAGCACTCATCCTCTCGCTAGAAAACTGCAGTGCCACTCCTAGATGGGCCAGGTGTTTGTGTCGGCCACTTGGGTCGCTTAGCTTAGCCATCCAGCGACCTTGGTGCACCTCTTTTTTTCTTTGCATCATGTGCTGTTGGGGGACTATTTTTTAAATCTGCCATCCTGTCTGACACTGCAGTGCCACTCCTAGATGGGCCAGGTGTTTGTCGGCCACTTGGGTCGCTTAGCTTAGTCACACAGCTACCTCATTGCACCTCTTTTTTTCTTTGCATCATGTGCTGTTTGGGGACTATTTTTTAAATCTGCCATCCTGTCTGACACTGCAGTTCCACTCCTAGATGGGCCATGTGCTTGTGTCGGCCACTTGGGTCACTTAGCTTAGTCACAATGCTACCTCATTGCACCTCTTTTTTTCTTTGCATCATGTGCTGTTTGGGGACTATTTTTTAAATCTGCCATCCTGTCTGACACTGCAGTGCCACTCCTAGATGGGCCAGGTGTTTGTGTCAGCCACTTGGGTCGCTTAGCTTAGTCACACAGCTACCTCATTGCACCTCTTTTTTTCTTTGCATCATGTGCTGTTTGGGGACTATTTTTGAAATCTGCCATCCTGTCTGACACTGCAGTGCCACTCCTAGATGGGCCAGGTGTTTGTGTCGGCCACTTGGGTCGCTTAGCACAGCCATCCAGCGACCTCGGTGCAAATTTTAGGACTAAAAATAATATTGTGAGGTGTGAGGTGTTCAGAATAGACTGGAAATGAGTGGGAATTATGGTTATTGAGGTTAATAATACTATGGGATCAAAATGACCCCCAAATTCTATGATTTAAGCTGTTTTTGAGGGGTTTTTGTAAAAAAACACCCGAATCCAAAACACACCCGAATCCGACAAAAAAATTTCAGGAAGGTTTTGCCAAAACGCGTCCGAATCCAAAACACGGCCGTGGAACCGAATCTAAAACCAAAACACAAAACCCGAAAAATTTCCGGTGCACATCACTAGTGGCAAGTAAAGCGTTTTCTCCCGTTAAAGTTTACGAATTAGCTAAGTGGATGGGTTTTTATCCAGATTCCCTTTCTGGTCATTTTTTAGTGGATGGTTTCCGTTTTGGTTTTAGGCTGCCCATTTCTGATTCCGTTATCATTATCGCTTGCCGCAATTTGAGATCTGCGCGTGATTTCCCCCAGGTTGTTCCTCGGAAAGTTGCGTCTGAAGTGCCCTTGGGAGGCATGTGCGGCCCTTTCCCGTCACCTCCCTTGCCCGGTCTATGCATTTTGCCCTTGGGAGTAATTCCCACAAAGGCCCCGGGTCAGTTCTGCCTCATTCAGCACTTGTCACACCCACATGGTGGTTCAGTCAACTACGCTATCCTGACGGAGGCCTGTCGTGTTCGGTACCAATCTTTTCATGAGGCCCTTCAGTTAGTTAAGGAGGCTGGCCCTGGTGCGCTGATGGCCAAACTGGACTTTGAGTCCGCGTTTCGTCTTCTTCCAATTCATCCCGATTTCCTGCGGTTTCATGGTTTCCGTTTAGGGGGCAGTTACTACGTGGATAAGTGCTTGCCTATGGGGTGTTCTGTCTCTTGTGCCTACTTTGAGAAATTCAGCTCTTTCTTACATTGGTGTATTCAGTCGGCCTCCGGTCACCCCGGGGTTGCCCATTGCATAGATGATTTTCTCTTCGTAGTCCCAAGGGATAGTTCGGTTTGCGGTAATGTTTTAGGCCTAGCACAGCATTTGTTCAGTATACTTGGGGTCCCCATGGCCCCTGATAAGACTGAGGGTCCCACTTGTTGTCTGAGTTACTTGGGTATTGAAATCGACATGGTGGCCGGTTGTTGCCGGCTATCTGCTGGTAAGGTTCATAAACTCATGGGCCTTATAGATGAGTGTCTCAGTAGACATAGGGTCAGACTCAAGCAGGTTCAATCGTTACTTGGTTCTTTCAACTTTGCATGCAGGATCATCCCCATGGGGCAGGTTTTTTTGCCATAAGCTTGAGAGGTCCACGGCGGGTGTTTCTAAGCCCTATCACACCGTCTACCTGTCTCGCGAGATCAAGGATGATTTGTGTGTCTGGTCCACTTTCCTGGTTTCTTTCAATCAGCAGGTGTTACGGCCGTCCGAGCGTTGTTGTAATGATTCCCTACAACTTTTCACGGGCGCTGCTGGTGGTTCGGGTTTTGGTGCCTTTTTTAAGGACGAGTGGTGCGGTTTTCCTTGGCCTGTTTCATGGGTTTTGCGTGGTTTTACCAGGAACTTGCTTCTTCTGGAGCTCTTCCCATTAATTGAGGCGGTGGAGTAGTGGTCCTCTAGTTTGGCCGACCAGAGCATTGTTTTTCGCTGTGATAATTTAGGTGTCGTGCATGTGGTTAATAACCAGCGCTCCTCCTCTCCCCAGGCCTTGCGCTTGTTGCGGCATTTGGTGCTCAAATGCCTGACACACAATATTCATTTCATGGCTAAACATGTCCCGGGTGTCGACAATGGGATAGCGGACTCTCTTTCCCATTTTGAGTTTGCAAAATTCTGGGAACTAGTTCCGGAGGCGGCGACGTTCGGTTTGTCATGCCCGCCCTTCCTGTGGCAGTTCATTGAGTAGTTTCCTGGGTAGGTTGGGAGTTCAATTCTGGCATTTGGCTTTGCAGTTTCCCACGGTGGGAAGCCTTGCGCTTTGTTTGCGATTTTCTTTCAGGATGTCAGTTTGTACCAGGTAGCGGCTATTCCTGCTGCCGTTAGTTTTCAGTGCTGCGGTGAGTGGGTCCTATCCGCACGGATATGGTCAGCTGCTCCGGCTGTGGCTTCGAGTCTCAAGTGCATACATGTTGGTAACATTTTCGTTGCGCCTGTTGCGCTAACCCAAAAACTTTGTTTACCCATCAGTTTTTGAATGGCTAGCGTTCAGGAATTGAGGGTTCGAAGTGAATTTTTTAATTTTCCTCCAAGGGGGCCGAATTACAATTGGCACAATCACAGTCCATGGGAGGTTTTTGGAGTTTTCTCCTTCACTTGGGTTTTTTCCTTTCCGTTCTTGTTGTATTCTTGTCTCTGAATTGTTGCTGATGTTAGGGTTTTACTTTTTCAGCTGCATTGGATTCCTTGGAACAGATTTGGTTGGTTGGCCATTCTAAAAATTTTTGGGTGGGGAGGCATCCTATGGCGGGACAAACGGCTGACTTTTTTCGTGACAGAGTAGTCAGATGGTAAGGTGTAAGGGGTTTGCATTGGGTTGGTTTGCTTCAGCTTCTTTTCCGTCACGAGCAAAGGTGGGGCCGGCCCGACTGGATCGTTATTCACCTTGGCGGGAATGACATGGGTTGAGATAAGGGCAGCGACCTTATCCTAAGTGTCAAGACGGATTTGCTGGCGTTGCGAGCCTCTTGGCCTTGAGTGAAAGTGATGTGGTCGGATATTGTGCCTCGTTTTCACTGGCGGGGTGCGGTCCGCTTTTCTGTTATAGAGAAAGCTCGTAAGAAGGTGAATTCCGTGGTGTCTGTGTGTGTGAAAGTCATAGGTGGTTTGGTGGTTCGGCATCCACTGCTGGTCCTTCGTAGCTTGCAGTTTTATAGGGAGGACGGTGTTCACCTTTCCCCTGCGAGCATCTGTGTTTTTCTGGAGAGCATTTTTAACTGTTTGAATGGTTTGTTTCAGGTTTTTGGTTCTCTTCTGTTGGATGACGTTCTGCGGTTTAGTTAAACCTTGTTGTGGCGGAAAGTCGCTACCAGCCAGCGGTGAAAGTTTGCATAAGTGGTCACTGCGGGGCACCCCCTTTTGGTAAGACGTGAGTGTGTCCTCCCCCTGCGGGTGGACTACGGACATTCCCGTGTGGTTTCGTCCATTGCTCTGCTAGAGCAAACGGTGGTGAGTCATACACAGTGTGGGTTATGCTTTAGGAGGCGGTGGTAAGTCACCTCCTAGGTTATTTGGTATTATTCTAGTTGACTGGTGCTGGTGAGTTAGTAGTCCCTTTCTTTGCCATCCTCCAATACATAGTTGAAATTAGGTCATCAAACTATAAATACCTGTTGACCTTTTAAATCTAGCAGTTGGTGTCCGTGTCGTTATTTCTTAGTTATAAGCTAGTTGATACACTGCTCAAATAAATAAAGGGAACACTAAAATAACACATCCTAGATCTGAATGAATGAAATATTCTTATTAAATACTTTGTTCTTTACATAGTTGAATGTGCTGACAACAAAATCACACAAAAATTATCAATGGAAATCAAATTTATTAACCCATGGAGGTCTGGATTTGGAGTCACACTCAAAATTAAAGTGGAAAAACACACTACAGGCTGATCCAACTTTGATGTAATGTCCCTAAAACAAGTCAAAATGAGGCTCAGTAGTGTGTGTGGCCTCCACGTTCCTGTATGGCCTCCCTACAATGCCTGGGCATGCTCCTGATGAGGTGGTGGATGGTCTCCTGAGGGATCTCCTCCCAGACCTGGACTAAAGCATCCGCCAACTCCTGGACAGTCTGTGGTGCAACGTGGCGTTGGTGGATGGAGCGAGACATGATGTCCCAGATGTGCTCAATTGGATGCAGGTCTGGGGAACGGGCGGGCCAGTCCATAGCATCAATGCCTTCGTCTTGCAGGAACTGCTGACACACTCCAGCCACATGAGGTCTAGCATTGTCTTGCATTAGGAGGAACCCAGGGCCAACCGCACCAGCATTTGGTCTCACAAGGGGTCTGAGGATCTCATCTCGGTACCTAATGGCAGTCAGGCTACCTCTGGCGAGCACATGGAGGGCCGTGCAGCCCCCCAAAGAAATGCCACCCCACACCATTACTGACCCACTGCCAAACCGGTCATGCTGGAGGATGTTGCAGGCAGCAGAATGTTCTCCTTGGCGTCTCCAGACTCTGTCACGTCTGTCACATGTGCTCAGTGAGAACCTGCTTTCATCTGTGAAGAGCACAGGGCGTCAGTGGCGAATTTGCCAATTTTGGTGTTCTCTGGCAAATGCCAAACGTCCTGCACGTGTTGGGCTGTAAGCACAACCCCCACCTGTGGATGTCGGGCCCTCATACCACCCTCATGGAGTCTGTTTCTGATCGTTTGAGTAGACAAATGCACATTTGTGGCTTGCTGGAAGTCATTTTCTAGGGTTCTGGCAGTGCTCCTCCTGTTCCTCCTTGCACAAAGGCGGAGGTAGCGGTCCTGCTGCTGGGTTGTTGCCCTCCTACGGCCTCCTCCATGTCTCCTGATGTACTGGCCTGTCTCCTGGTAGCGCCTCCATGCTCTGGACACTACGCTGACAGACACAGCAAACCTTCTTGCCACAGCTCGCATTGATGTGCCATCCTGGATGAGCTGGACTACCTGAGCCACTTGTGTGGTTTGTAGACTCCGTCTCATGCTACCACTAGAGTGAAAGCACCGCCAGCTTTCAAAAGTGACCAAAACATCAGCCAGAAAGCATAGGAGTTGAGAAGTGGTCTGTGGTCACCACCTGCAGAACAACTCCTTTATTGGGGGTGTCTTGCTAATTGCCTATAATTTCCACCTGTTGTCTATTCCATTTGCACAACAGCATGTGAAATTGATTGTCAATCAGTGTTGCTTCCTAAGTGAACAGTTTGATTTCACAGAAGTGTGATTGACTTGGAGTTACATTGTGTTGTTTAAGTGTTCCCTTTATTTTTTTGAGCAGTGTATATAGGTTTAAGGATCACAATAAAGTTATGGGCAACTTAAATAAAAAGAGTAAATAACAGAAGGTTTCACTGACATGATCGCATCTGTGCGGGAAGTCATAAGAATAAAGAAACTATTCTTCAATTCCAGATTGGCTCCCAAAGAATGGAAGACCTCTATACATTTCTTATGGCATTTTATGTCAACTATGGTCTGTCAGATAACCACCTTCTTGTGTTTCATCATATTGTACATGCAAATATGTTTTTATGACCCTTGTTAAGATCAACTTCTTTACTTCAAACATGTTTTATATCTCGATGTGTACATGAATACATTATAACGCTGTCTTCAAAAGTTATATTAACCTATTTATTTACCTTTTCTAAAGGAAATTTAAACTGTCTTGAATGGTCTTTTGGATAACTATTGGCTGTGACATTTCAAAGAACCTCATGGAATTTGGAGAATGGCTGTTTTTTTTAAATAATTTGTAAAAAATTGACATGTAAGTAATTATAGGCCAAGTACAATATCAATCTCCCATGTACCTACTAAACAGTATTTATACACATCATACTTCTATACCAACACAGTGAAGTGTTAAATGTTAATCAAGGGTTATTTTTAGATTTCGGACAACCACCAAACAATAGAGTGGTTTTAAAATCTGAGGTCCTATAATCTCTTGTAGGCAAGCAGTCAATTTACCGCCTGATAGGATTCCAGCGCTCAGGTTACCGATGCCGGAATCCCGACACCAGCTGAAATACTGGCGGTCGGAGTCCCGACCGCCGGCGGGTTACCCCTCAGAGAGGAATAGAACCCTGTGGCGACCGAAGGTCGGCACCGGGCCCGAAGCGTGGCAAGCGCAGCGAGCCCGTGAGGGGACATGCTGTGCTTACCGCCAGTATCTCGTCTATTGGGCTCCCGGCGTCGGGCTCCTGACCGCTGGGATCCCGACCGCCGGGATCTCGTACTGATCCCCTCTTGTATTACCTAAATACTCAAGAAACATAGACACAAAGGAAAAAGAGGAAGTATATTCTAAAAATATTAATCAAATAAGTACAAAATTAATATTAAATTGTTCATTGCTTTAACTTCAGAATCAAATATTTTACATTTGTTTTTAGAATTGAATCTGTTTAATAAGACTCTTTATAGAACATATGTTATATCTGATTAAATGTATTATAGATGTGTGGTTGACTTATAGGTTTTTCAAGAGATGAGGGTAGAATAGACACATTAAGGAAAGGCCAAATACTAAAAGCAATTTTAAAGTGCAATATAATGTTATGTAAGAGTACATTGATTGACAGTTTCAATCCTGTAACTGTGGATAATTTTAGAACTATTCCTTTGACGACATCCACTAATAATGATACAACCTAACTACTGATGAGACGTAAACTCTGAAAATACTTTTGACTGATTAAGCAATATTTACCAAGTCAGGGAGGAGGAACAGTGTTGCAAAATGTTGATTATTATCAGCTACCAAAAACTCACAAGTCACTCACTGTACTTCCTGGTCTTCAAATATTTCAGGTATTTGTTGGTTATGTACTTAGCTTATCTAACCTCTTTAGCCTTGCATGACTTCTTTACAATAACATATGCCAGATTATATATGAATGTAATGAAATCAGAGGTGAACGTGTTCAGTTCTCGGAGAACCCCTGAACTTCACGATCCGAGCCGGGAACCAAGTCCGGCTCGGGACTTCCCATCAGAATTGGATCCCAGAACGAGGCAAAATGTCATCATCCCGCTGTTGGATTCTCGCGGGTTTTGGATTCCATATAAAGAGCCGTGCATCACCGCCATTTTCACTCCAGACTTGGAGAGTGAGGGAGACAGACCTCTGTCTCTCTGTGGGTGGTGGGTCAGGTGGGGTCAGTGTGTGCTCTCTAGGAGTGCTGTACAGTCACTGTGCTGTTCAATGCTGTTAGGGGTGCTGTCCTGTCACTGTGGTGTCATGTGCTGTTAGGGGTGCTGCAGCTGTACATGGGTGTTGCTGTCCTGGCTGTCACTGTGCTGTACAGGGGCACTGTCCTATATGCTGTGAAAATACAGGGGGGGGGGGGGTTGTTCTGTCCTGTATGCTGTAAAAAAATACACGGGTTCTGTGAAAATAAATGTACATTGGCCCTGTCTTGTATGCTGTAAAAATTCAGGGGTGCTATGAAAATAACTGTACACTGGCCCTGTTTTGTATGCTGTCAAATTACAGGGGTGCTGTGAAAATAAACGTACACTGGCCCTGTCCTTTATGCTGTAAAAATACAGGGGTGCTGTGAAAATAAATGTACACTGTTCCTGTCTTGTATGCTGTAAAAATACAAGGGTGCTGTGAAAATAAAGGGGCACAGTTCTGTGTGCTGTAATAATAAAGGGGTGCTGTCCTATGAAATGGAGAAAAAAAATTGGAGGAAAAAATAGTGCAAGATCAGGAACCACTTCCAGTTCCTAGTACTAGTGCTGAAGCTGCTGCTGCCACCAGTCATGACATTGACAGTGCAATTCCATCAACGTCGTCTGCTTAGGCCAATGCCCAATGTCATAGAGGGCATGTAAAATTCAAGAAGTAAATATTAAGAAAAAAAAAATTATTCGATAAGAAACGTAAAATTGACAATATGCCATTCACGACACAAAGTGGCAAGGAAAGGCTAAGGCCTTGGCCAATGGCCTATGTTCATGACTGGTAGTTCAGCTTCTCATGAAGATGGAAGCCCTTCTCCCTCTCGAAATTAAAAAAATAAAATAAAGCTTGTTAAAGCACAGGAAAAAACAACTGTCCATTCAGAGATATCACAAATCCCCAAGGAGAGTCTAAGTGTGCCCGCTTATCTACATCTTCTAGTGTGCATTGTGTACCCAGCATCAGAGAGAGGTTCTTCTCAATTATTTCATGTTATAGACTCAAATGAATGGCTCCAGTTAGTCAACCTTATTAAGATTTATTATTAATGTTCCACATTTTGGGGTTATTTACAAAATGCGCATTTGTTGTTCAGGGTTCTTTTCCTTTATTTTGTAAATGTTTTCTCCTTAATAATTGTACAATGTAAGGGCTGCGTAGGGCTATCGCAAGACCTTGTGGTGTTAGAAGAACAGAGTTTCAGTGATCTTGCATTACATCAGCTTTTCATTGCACCACAGCACTAGATGGGCCAAGAGCTCCTGTGAGGCACAAACAGTTACTGAATAAGGCCCAGTATGGAGTCTCATGGTGGCTTACAGCCAGGTAGTATGTCTGGCTTGCCAGGCTGAGGCATGCTGGTGGCACAGAGGCTAGCATTGCTTTCTCCCACAGTCCTACTTATAGTATGAAATGAGTTTGGACTGTAGAGTGGTAAGCTCCACTAGGGCAGGGGCTGAATAACAAAAAATTCACTGCGCAGTCCTGCTTAGTTCTGTACCGAACCCACCCAAACTCAACTTGCCCTATCCGGGCTGCTGTGGGGGCTCAGGAGGGGCTGCTAAACCATATAAGTGTCACACGCCATAGGCGGCGTTCACCGCGCTTACCCCTGCGTGCCTGCTGGTCTGTGTTGCAGCCTCCGCCTTCGTTGGTCCATGGGCTCCGGCGCCTGGCTGGCGCGGCTCCCGGCGGTTCCCCGGGGCAGGGGCGCCGCCATGACACCCGGCATCAGGTGGGCGGGGAGCAGGTGACGTCATCAGACTGTTCCGCCAATCCAGCGGAGGCGGGAGATTCAAAGGCAGACGCCGGGCAGCGCCTCAGCGCCTGAGTATCGTCTTTTCCCCTGAAGTGGATGCCAGTGCTTCTGTTCTCGGCGGATCTCTCTGCAGAATACCCCAGTGTCTCCGGCATTTCCAGGTGTCAGTTGTTGCACAGCTTCCAGCGTTCCCAGCCGCTGCTGGGTTCCACTGCGCTCTAGTCACCAGTGCTTCTTGGAGTCAGCGTGGTCTGCAGGTTAACCCTCGCTCTCAAGTTATACAAGTCCTCAGTGTCTTTAACCCTTGCTCTCAAGTTATACAAGTCCTCAGTGTCTTTAACCCTCGCTCTCAAGTTATACAAGTCCTCAGTGTCTTTAACCCTCGCTCTCCAGTTATACAAATCCTCAGTGTCTTTAACCACCGCTCACAAGTTCTTCAAATCATCAGTGTCTTTAACCACCGCTCTCAAGTTCTTCAAATCATCAGTGTCTTTAACCACCGCTCTCAAGTTCTTCAAATCATCAGTGTCTTTAACCACCGCTCTCAAGTTCTTCAAATCATCAGTGTCTTTAACCACCGCTCTCAAGTTCTTCAAATCATCAGTGTCTTTAACCACCGCTCTCAAGTTCTTCAAATCATCAGTGTCTTTAACCACCGCTCTCAAGTTCTTCAAATCATCAGTGTCTTTAACCACCGCTCTCAAGTTCTTCAAATCATCAGTGTCTTTAACCACCGCTCTCAAGTTCTTCAAATTATCAGAGTCTTAACCACCGCTCTCAAGTTCATTAAATCATCAGTGTCTTTTAACTACCGCTCTCAAGTTCTTCAGTCACCAGTATCTTTTACCATCACTCACAAGTACTTCCTGGACATTTCTCCATACGCTCCTTCTCTGTTATGTGACATTGTGTTGCTCTCTTCCTGCAATAAAGACCTTTAATATTTTCACCAAGCTTTACTGTCAGAGTCCTGTATGAGGAAGACCTATATCAAGCGATCCGTGTTCCGACCCAACTGTGGTTCCTCTCCCCTACCATCGGGAGAACCCCCGAGTTCACAACACCCCCAACCTAGGTCAGTGACAGTATACTCAGGCCTCATGGACCCGGGGGATCGGAGCCCAGAGGCAAGTACCATCCAGGACTTGATTTCTCGAGTACAAAGTCAGGAAGCAGCACAGGGCCAGGTGATGCATTATCTCCAGGAATTATCTTGCCGGCTGGATCAAATTCAGACTTCTCTGGCTTCAGTAGTACCGGCCCCAGCTCCAGTACCCGCTCCAGTGGTTGTCTCTAGTAATATTTCATCCTCCTCTGGAACCAGGTCACGCCTTCAGCTCCCTACTCCTTCTCGCTATAATGGGAATCCAAAGAATTGCCGTGGTTTTCTCAATCAGTGCGAGGTACATTTTGAACTGCTTTCACATAACTTCCCTACTGATCGGTCCAAGGTGGCATACATTATTTCTTTGCTCGAGGGTTCAGCGTTGGATTGGGTGTCTCCGTTATGGGAGCGATCTGATCCATTGGTTTCTAGTTACACCAATTTCATTACGTAATTCTGGAGGATCTTTGATGAGCCCGGCAGGACGACCGCTGCCTCTGCAGACTTGCTTCGTGTCCTACAAGGCTCTCGTTCAGTGGGACAGTATGTGATTAATTTCAGACCATAGCCTCAGAACTGCGCTGGAATAATGATGCTTTTCGGGCTGCCTTTTGGAACGGGCTCTCCGATCGTCTAAAGGACGAGTTGGTCACTAGAGATTTGCCGGATTCTTTAGAACAGTTGATCTCGCTCTGTGTAAAGGTGGATCTTCGCATGCAGGAACGAGGTGGTGAACGTAGTCGGTCAGATCGATCAAGGGTCCGATCTCTTCCATCTAAGCAAACGGTTATTCCAAGCCCTGATGAACCTATGCAGATTAATCGATCTCGGCTGTCCCCAGAAGAACGTCAGCGTCGTCGTGAGGGTAGACTCTGCCTCTACTGTGGAGCCGCGGATCACTTTCTCAAGTTTTGCAAGTCTCGCCCGGGAAACGGGCAGTCCTAGCTTGTTCCGGAGGAGTCGAGCTAGGGGTTTCTTCTAAACCTTCTCCGCCAGTGGACTGTTTACTCTCCGTGTCTCTGTTCTCCGAGTCAATAGCCAAACCCGTTAAGGCTCTGCTGGACTCAGGGGCTGCAGGGAATTTTATTTCCCTTTCCTGTGCCCAGGATCTGGGTTGTCAGCTACGGTCGGTCGAACGACCTATTACGTTGACTGCTATCAATGGTACCCAAATTTCTAACGGTCTGATTTCAAGTTGCACAGTATCAATCAAACTGCAAGTGGGAGCTCTGCATCAAGAACACCTGGAGTTTCTAGTGATTCGTGAGATGCCCCACGATCTGGTTCTTGGCCTTCCTTGGCTAAAACTTCACAACCCTCACGTCGACTGGAGTACGACACAAATAACATCTTGGAGTTCTTTTTGTCATTCAAATTGTCTCACCCCTGTCTATCCGCTTCGTGTATCTTCCAAGTCAGATGAAGGGCTCATTCCAGAGGTCTATCGGGAGTTTTCTGACGTGTTCTCGGAGCAAGCGGCTGATCAGCTACCACCGCATAGACCCTGGGACTGCCCCATTGAGCTCATTCCGGGGAAAATGCCACCTCGGGGTCGCACTTATCCCATATCACTGCCCGAGACCCAAGCTATGTCGGACTATATCAAGTCTAATCTGCAGAAAGGATTCATCTGCCCCTCTACCTCCCCGGCGGGGGCGGGTTTCTTTTTTGTGAAGAAGGACGGAGGGCTGAGACCATGTGTTGACTATTGTGGTCTAAATGATGTCACCATTAAGAATAAGTATCCTTTGCCGCTCATTACGGAGCTTTTTGACAGAGTTCGCGGAGCACGAGTTTTCACCAAGCTTGATTTAAGGGGAGCTTATAATTTGATACGTATCCGACAGGGGGACGAATGGAAGACGGCCTTCAATACCAGGGACGGGCATTACGAGTATCTGGTAATGCCGTTTGGCCTCAGCAACGCCCCTGCCGTCTTCCAGGGATTCATTAACGATGTCTTTCGGGATATGCTATACCTAAGTGTAGTGGTATATTTGGATGACATTCTGATATTTTCTAAAAATCTCACAGAGCACAGAATACAGGTCAAAGAGGTACTGCTTCGATTGCGAAAGAATCATCTTTATGGCAAAATTTTCAAATGTACTTTTGAGGTTCCTTCTATTCCATTTCTTGGTTACATAATTTCGGGCACGGAGCTTCGTATGGATCCATAGAAACTCGCTGCCATCCGGGATTGGACTCAGCCTCTTTCCTTGAAAGCGGTACAACGATTTCTGGGTTTTGCAAATTACTACCGGAAATTCATAAAGGGATTCTCAACCATCGTGGCACCTATTACTGCCCTAACCAAGAAGGGTTCTGACCCAAGTCATTGGTCCTCCGAAGCTGTAGCAGCGTTCGCTCAGTTAAAGGCAGCCTTTATGTCCGCTCCAGTACTTCAACAACCAAATTTTTGAAAACCATTCTTTCTGGAGGTTGATACTTCCATGGTAGGCATAGGTGCCGTGCTTTCGCAGTACGCTCCAGATGGGAAGTTACATCCATGTGGTTTCCATTCTTGCAAATTCTCTCCTGCAGAACAGAATTACACCATTGGAGACAAAGAGCTTTTGGCAATAAAATCTGCCTTGGAGGAATGGAGATATCTTTTGGAAGGTGCTAAACACCTAATTCCAATTTTCACTGATCATAAGAATTTGCTGTACCTCAAGACGGCCCAGTGCTTGAATCCCCGTCAAGCTAGATGGGCGCTCTTCTTTTCTCGGTTTTCGTTTGTTATTAAGTACCGGGCTGGGACTTTTAACACCAAGGCTGATGCTTTATCCCGTTCCTTAACAGCTTCGGATGAGGAGAATTCCGTTGAGAAGGCTTTGATTCTCAGTCCAGTTTCTATGTCAGCGGCTCCCACCGCTCTGGGCCCTCCTCCTGGGAGAATGTCTGTGCCAGCTATATTTCGACCAAGGTTGTTGCAGTGGGCTCATATTTCCAAGTTTTCCGGTCATCCTGGAGTTCAAAAGATGTAGGAGTTTCTACGAAGGTCTTACTGGTGGGACACTATGAAGATGGATATTCAAGATTATGTCAACTCATGTCCTCAGTGTGCTCAGCACAAAATTCTTCATTTGCCTCCTGCGGGGTTGTTGCATCCACTGTCCATTCCTCAGAGGCCTTGGACCCATATCTCTATGGACTTTGTCACCGAATTGCCCCTCTCCAAGGGTCACAATACTGTCTGGGTAATTATCGACCGTTTCTCTAAGATGGCACATTTTGAAACTTTGACCGGGTGACCATCAGCTCCCAAGTTGGCTTTGTTATTTATCCAAGAACATTTCCGCCTGCACGGCTTACCTCAGGAAATCATCTCTGACCGGGGGATACAATTCACTGCAAGATTCTGGAGAGCTCTCTGTACGGCCTTACAAATAAAAGTTTTCATCCGCTTACCATCCACAAACCAATGGGCAAACTGAACGCGTCAATCAAGATTTAGAGACTTTTCTATGTGTTTATCTTTCTCCCTCGCAAGATAATTGGGTGGAACTGTTGCCATGGGCCGAGTTTGCCCATAATCATCTATACCACTCTTCGACTGGTGAGTCCCCATTTTTCATTAATTATGGGTTCCATCCTCAAGTTCCTGAATTACCCATTTGTCCTCCGGAGGATGTTCCTGCTGCAGCCTCTACTCTTCGGCACTTCAGCCAAATTTGGAGTCGAGTTCATGCTAATCTCAAGAGAGTTTCTGGCCGCTATAAGTTCTTTGCGGATAGGAAGCGTCGAGCAGCTCCCCAATACAAGGTTGGTGACAGGGTATGGCTTTCCACCCGCAACCTCCGGTTAAGGGTGCCCACTATGAAGTTCGCCCCAAAGTTTATTGGTCCTTACCCCGTGTTACAAGTCCTGAACCCGGTTGTCTGCAAATTGGGATTGCCTTCCCACCTCCGGATACCAAACTCCTTTCATGTCTCTCTCCTTCGCCCCCTTATTTTAAACCGGTTCCATTCAAAGTCCCCGAGGCCAACCTCTGCAGAGTCTGAAGCTGGAACGGACTTTGAAATCAAAGCTATTCTTGACTCTCGTTATCTTCACAAGAATCTACAGTATTTGGTGGAGTGGAAAGGTTTTGGCCCCGAGGAGAGGAGCTGGGTCAAGGCTACTGAAGTTATGGCTCCCCAATTGGTGCGGATTTTCCATTCCAGACATCCAACAAAACCAGGAAAGTGTCCGGGGGCCACTCCTGGAGGAGGGGGTACTGTCACACGCCATAGGCGGCGTTCACCGTGCTTACCCCTGCGTGCCTGCTGGTCTGTGTTGTGGCCTCCGCCTTCGTTGGTCCACGGGCTCTGGCGCCTGGCTGGCGCGGCTCCCGGCGGTTCCCCGGGGCAGGGGCGCCGCCATGACACCCGGCATCACGTGGGCGGGGAGCAGGTGACGTCATCAGACTGTTCCGCCAATCGAGCGGAGGCGGGAGATTCAAAGGCAGACGCCGGGCAGCACCTCGGCGCCTGAGTATCGTCTTTTCCCCTGAAGTGGATGCCAGTGCTTCTGTTCTTGGCGGATCTCTCTGCAGCATACTCCAGTGTCTCCGGCATTTCCAGGTGTCAGTTGTTGCACAGCTTCCAGCGTTCCCAGCCGCTGCTGGGTTCCACTGCGCTCTAGTCACCAGTGCTTCTTGGAGTCAGCGTGGGCTGCAGGTTAACCCTCACTCTCAAGTTATACAAGTCCTCAGTGTCTTTAACCCTCGCTCTCAAGTTATACAAATCCTCAGTGTCTTTAACCCTCGCTCTCAAGTTATACAAGTCCTCAGTGTCTTTAACCCTCGCTCTCCAGTTATACAAATCCTCAGTGTCTTTAACCACCGCTCACAAGTTCTTCAAATCATCAGTGTCTTTAACCACCGCTCTCAAGTTCTTCAAATCATCAGTGTCTTTAACCACCGCTCTCAAGTTCTTCAAATCATCAGTGTCTTTAACCACCGCTCTCAAGTTCTTCAAATCATCAGTGTCTTTAACCACCGCTCTCAAGTTCTTCAAATCATCAGTGTCTTTAACCACCGCTCTCAAGTTCTTCAAATCATCAGTGTCTTTAACCACCGCTCTCAAGTTCTTCAAATTATCAGAGTCTTAACCACCGCTCTCAAGTTCTTCAAATCATCAGTGTCTTTTAACCACCGCTCTCAAGTTCTTCAGTTACCAGTATCTTTTACCATCACTCACAAGTACTTCCTGGACATTTCTCCATACGCTCCTTCTCTGTTATGTGACATTGTGTTGCTCTCTTCCTGCAATAAAGTCCTTTAATATTTTCACCAAGCTTTACTGTCAGTGTCCTGTATGAGGAAGACCTATATCAAGCCATCCCTGTTCCGACCCAACTGTGGTTCCTCTCCCCTACCATCGGGAGAACCCCCGAGTTCACAACACCCCCAACCTAGGTCAGTGACAATAAGGGGCTGCTTTATTTAAAAATAAAATATGAATAAAATAAACAAGACCCACAGGTATGCTCACATGCATGAAACTGGAACACACAGGTATGCTCACAAGCGTGTAACTGGGAGCTGTGAAAAACAAAAATATGGCATCTGCCACAAAATATGTAAATAAAAATGCAATACAGAAATGGAAAAAAAGAAACCCACAAGATTTTCACAAAATTAGTCTCCAGACTCTGTGGAGGGGAAAATATACAATCTTGATCCTGTGGTATACACCAGTTATTTGCATCCCAACATTAAATCCAAGATTACCTTAATCCCTGAAAATGGAGAAGGGGGTACAAAATCGGAGGCTTTGGCCCCTAGTTTTTCAGTTTGTCCAGTAATGTGGTAATTATATATTTGCTTGGTTGAAGTCCTTTCCATTCCACACCAATATAGGAGTGGAGGTGAAAGCCTGTGTGTTGTTCCTGATTGCGTGTGCCTCTCTAAATTTTAATCACCTTCTTGACACTGTCCTCTTCCTCTTGACTCTTCTTATAATGTGAAAAGTTATCAAATATGGAGGTGGTATGTTTGTAGCTAGCTATGATTCGAAGAACTTGGCGAGCTTTTATAAAATATTAGTTTTTATAGTAAGCCTATTCTATCATTTAAAATTGTTGTACATACATTTTTTTATTTCCTTTATTTTTCTGTAATGACTTTTTTGTATTTATGTAACAATAATTATATACTCCGTAAGATTTTTTGAACATGAGGCCAGTTGGTTGTTTACACTCTTAAAAGCTTGGAGAAGAGATAGAGAACATTGGGATGTTAATTTTTAGGAGTAACTACTGCATTATTGACCTATGATGGAAAGCTATCAGAATAGGGAGCTAATTACACAGCTAGTTAAAGGTGTGTGTGTGTGTGTGTGTGTGTGTGTGTGTGTGTGTGTGTGTGTGTGTGTGTGTGTGTGTGTGTGTGTGTGTGTGTGTGTGTGTGTGTGTGTGTGTGTGTGGTAGGGAATATAGATTGTAAGCTCCACTGGGGCAGGGACTGATGTGAATGACCAAATATTCTCTGAAAAGCATTGCGGAATGTGTGCGCTATATAAATAACTGGTAATAAATAAAATAATAAAGCTGGTGTGGGCACTCTAGCAGGGCCATAACTAGGTTGTGCGGAGGGTGCACCGCACATAGCGCTGCAGTGTAGCTGGCGCTGTTACCAGCACTTGTCAATTACCTGTTTTAATTACATTCACTTGTAGCTTCCCCCCTTTTTGAAACCCAGAATCTCCTGACCGTTCCTGTCTCCTGCCCCCACCTTTTCTGTCACTAATAACTATACAGCAGGGGTGTTAAACTTGCAGCCCCTACAGCATCCTTTTGCGCCCCCTGGCCAGGGGTCCTTATTTGGCCCGATAGCAGGGAATTGAGCCAGAACGCTGACCAGGTTAGCGGTGTCCGCCTGGCTCCGGCCCCTGCTCTGGGATGTAGCCCACCTTGTCCAGGCTCCATAGGATGACCAGGCACCGGCTCAGCAGCCACCACACCCCAGCGGCGGCAGCAGCAGCACTGCAGGCAGGAAGGGCTCCGGACAGCAGCAGAGCGCGAGGAGGGGAGTGGACTGGAGCCGGGCAGCAGGCTGAGGCACTGGCCAGCAGCACAGCCCCCAGCACACACAACACGGCCAGCGAGCAGGGGAGCGACTCCATCACCTCCCACCCAGCATCTCACCTGCAGCATGGTGCGGCTCTGCTCACCTTCCCGGCCCCGCTCCTGGCAACCCAGTGGTGTCCCTGGCAACTTCGGCGGCGATACGTGACCCTGATTGCTGATAGCAGGTGGCAGGTGAATGGGTGATGGTGGCAGAGGCACTATACTGGGGGCATTACTTGTATCTGGCATTATAGGGGTTAAAAATTATTAAATATTCCGAAATGCAGAATAATCCATTATCCAAAATGCTTCTGGTCCCAAGAATTTTGGATAAGGGATACTCAACCTGTATTATATACAGCATTCATGGAGTTGACTTGATAGCTCTTTGTTGTTCAGTCACACTGTCCTTTATACCATTTCGGGATGCGGATGTACCCGGGATTCAAACCCTTTGCATATGGCATTGCAGTTGGACACTTTTCATTCAGCTATCTGCCCTTGCATAGAAAGCTAGAGAATTCCAAGATGGAGAGTTCTAAATATTTGAAGCTTACCTTGTACTTTGCGTAGGGGTGATCAGCGTTATGGCTGGCCAGATCTATGCAGTGTGTGGCTGCAAGGGAGTGGATGTGTGGCTGCACTCTAGATAGATCTGCTCAATTATGGTGCTGTTTTTTTTAACTCGGTAGGTACAGGTAGCTTCATATAGTTAGAAATCTCATAGTTTTTAGGCAGGATCAAGTGGCACAGTGGTTGGGGTGTTTGGCTGGGATACAGCAGATTGTGGGTTGAAGTCCCAGGTGTGACAGTATATTATTATATACAGTGTATTGTTTAATGAGGGGTATTGTGGCTGAATGGCGGCGAGCTCACGGGTTAAGCTCATGAATGCGGTATAAAGAGGATTTGTATCTAAATCCATTTTCTTGCAGTCTTCTATAAATATATGTGTATTATATATATATGTGCAGTGCGGTGCCTGCTCATGCGCAGATCATTAAACATCGGAGATTTATGTAAATCTCAGAATCAGACTCTATATATATTTAACCAATATCTCCCCCTAGCTAATAACACTGTTCTGTAACATTACTTTTTTCTTTTATCTTTGGCATAATCTGAGCCGGACAGGGCCATGTCAGTTCAGGAGCTCCAACGGCACATCTTGTCCTACCGGCATTACAACATGGAGGGTAGAAAACCTGAGATTTGAGCACTACCATAAGTGCCCGATATCTGCTCAGCTGGGCATTGCGGCAATACCCAAGGGAGAGATGTAGAAAACCTTCTAAAGAGTTTGTTGTCCATAGCAACCAATGAGCTTCTAGCTATCATTTATCAAATATATTCTATAAAATGATAGCTAGAACCTGGTTGGTTGCTATGAGCTTTGTATGGTGGTCACTGTGATTTTTTATTTTACACTGCAAGGAAAAATGTGAGACCAGTGGGTGTGGAGCAATGGATGAGACCCCAGTAAGAATGATCTATTTTATAATGACCTTTTACCAAGTCGGTGCTAATTTTTGTAATTCCCTGTTGTTGGATTAAGTACTGTAGTAGTAATCATTTAATGTGTGTACTTGTCACCCTGGTGTGCTGCCTATCAGTACAGTACCTCACCCACTGGTGTGATCTCCACCTACTGTGACAGGATCTTTCTGTTGGTGCTGTGACTGCCTGCCATGCCGCATTGGCCATGTTTACTACCATTGTGGCTAATGCTAACAATTTGCTAACCCCCAGTTTGTGTTGGGCCCCGCTTATAGCTGACTTACTCCAACCTACATGAGGCCACTTTTCATATATTCCTAGGGCCACGTTAAGTTCCCAATCCGCTCCTGGCATGGAAGACACGTCAATGATAAATCATAGTAAATGTACCAGGAGGGTATTGACAAGCCATTAGAAAGTTATCGGAAGATGGAAACCCTTTTTAACATTATCTTATACTGGGAATTTCTTACCCTGTTTCCAAGAAAAAGACATTGTCAATTATTAATTTAACTTGTTAATTAAGTGAAAAGAAGACATGATATTTTCCGGGAGATGTATGAAGCCACAGAGAGAGATAAAGGGTATTTGCCCTTGCAAATGATACTTCTAACTGCAGGTATAATTTCATGTACTGTGCTAGATAAGTGACAGAAGATGATTGGGTGGTTTGGACGGGATCCGGTCTGAAGGTCGACACTGTCTAGGTCGACAATGTTTAGGTCGACCACTATAGGTCGACAGTCACTAGGTCAACATGGATGGAAGGTTGACAGGGTTTCTAGGTCGACATGTGCTAGGTCGACAGGTCTAAAGGTCGACATGAGTTTTTCAATTTTTTTTAAATTTTTTCATACAAATGATACTTCTAACTGCAGGTATAATTTCATGTACTGTGCTAGATAAGTGACAGAAGATGATTGGGTGGTTTGGACGGGATCCGGTCTGAAGGTCGACACTGTCTAGGTCGACAATGTTTAGGTCGACCACTATAGGTCGACAGTCACTAGGTCAACATGGATGGAAGGTCGACAGGGTTTCTAGGTCGACATGTGCTAGGTCGACAGGTCTAAAGGTCGACATGAGTTTTTCAAATTTTTTTAAATTTTTTCATACTTAACGATCCACATGGACTATGATTGGAACGGTAATCTGTGCTGAGCGAAGCGTAGGCACCATGCCCGAAGCATGGCGAGCGAAGCGAGCCATGCGAGGGGACGCGGTGCACTAATTTTGGATCCCGGTCACTCTACGAAGAAAACGACACCAAAAAAAATTAAACCTCATGTCGACCTTTAGACTTGTCGACCTAGCACATGTCAACCTAGAAACCCTGTCGACCTTCCATCCATGTCAACCTAGTGACTGTCGACCTATAGTGGTCGACCTAAACATTGTCGACCTAGATACTGTCGATTTGATGAACCACACCCGGTTTGGACATCTCCACTTTATATCTCTCCAAGGCTTGATACATCTTCCCAAGAGTGCTGTATATAAAATATATCTCTCACTGCTATACAGCAGGTCAGGAGCACCAGCAGGACAGTAGAGTAATAATTTGCGGACCTTGTGAAATTAGCATTCAGTAAAGACGGGAGACTCAGTCAATGAACACATAAAACATTTTTTAGTTTATGCTAAAATATAAAAAGTTTATTATGAAGAATATTTAACAAATAATATTTGCGAGACATCTCCAAAAAGTTTTGGAGACTGCCCACAAATATTAAACAGGCCCTGAATGTATGTATTGGGGATTGCAATAGATATTGTAGATATCTATTGCATTCCTCCTACTGTGATCACAAAGGCAGCCACCAAAAGTTTCTACGGCAGTTGGTAAACTGCGAAACTCACCAAGCTCCAGAATGCAGAGCATTTCTGAGCTTGGCACGGCAGCTAATGCCATTTCTAAATGGCGTTTGTAGCCCGTGGGCTACATTATGCAATTCTTCGCTGGAGAGGGATCCTTGGGAACCCCTGCATTACTGTCTGCTCTCACATATGCAGTCTGACGATTGCAAATGTGAAGTAGCGCAGCCAGGGTCTAAACCCAGAAGTAAAGTGATCGCATTAGCGATTATTTTGCTTCTTATACATTGCAGGGACGGGCATGAGAATGATTATGGCATAAAAGCTACATCTCTGGACTCACGAAGAGTTATCCTTCAGCACTCAGGAAAGGAAAACCCCCCTTGGGGGGAACCTCTGGGAAACCATGGCTTCAGGATCGCCCTTCCCTCTGGGCATTAATAGGTGTACTAATAGGGGGATCAGTATGATATCCCGGCGCGTAGGATCCCGGTGATCGTAATACTGACGCCGGGATCCTGGAGCAAAAAAGACCAACAGGGGTGAGCAGGGGCATATGAACATTTATGGGCTGGGGGAGCAAGATAGATCCTCATTTGGTGTCCCCCTGGGGGAGAAGCCACCGGGGAGGAGGAGGCCATACTACGGGGACAAAATGGAGACAGCACCATGGTAGGGAGGAGGTGGGAAGAGAGAGACTGTCAGGGAAAGAAAGAGGGAGAGAGAGAGAGAGAGAGAGAAACTAAGTGTCAGGGAGAGTAAGGGATAGAAAGGGACAGTGTCAGGTAGAGAGAGTAACAGTGTCAAGGAGAGAGAGAGGAGCAACAGGAGAGAGAATGTTAGGGAGCGAGAGAGTGTGTTAAGGAGAGAGAGAGAGGAGCCAGAGTGTTAGGGAGAGAAGAGGGAGTGTTAGGGAGAGGAGAGAGGAGCGAGAGTGTTAGGAATAGAGAGAGGAATAAGAGTGTTAGGGAGAGAGGAGAGAGAGTGTTAGGGAGTGAAAGATCAGCAAGAGTGTTAGGGAGGGAGAGAGAGTGTTAGGGAGTGAGAGAGAGAGAGAGAGAGAGAGAGAGAGGGGAGAGAGAGTGTTAGGGAGAGAGGAGAGAGTGTTAGGGAGAGAGGAGCAAGAGTGTTAGGGAGAGAGAGGGAAGATAGAGTGTTAGGGGGGGAGAGAGAGAGAGAGAGAGAGAGAGAGAGAGGGGGTGTTAGGGAGAGAGAGGGAAAATAGAGTGTTAGGGAGAGAGATAGAAAGAGAGAGGAAAGAGCATGTTAGGGAGAGAGAGGGGAGAGGGAGTGTTAGGAAGAGAGAGAGTGTTAGGGAGAGACATGTACTGAGAGAGACACTATTGTACCTGCCCTGATTACACAGCAGCACAGGAGGTGGGCACTCCTAGGCATTAGGCCATGCCCCCAAAACACCTGCAATTCGCGGTAGTTTGGCACTGCGCTGCTGGGAATGAGGGGTGGGGGAGGGCCGTTGCCTAGTCCCTGCACTGCACGGAGGTTGTGATGTGCGGTTTTTAAATTGACTGCACATCACTCCTCCTGTGTATATTTGCTGGCGCCTCTCATGTTTGGGGGGAGCAGGCTTCCCCCTTGCCCCATCCATTCCAACGCCTCTGGTGCCAGAACATTGCCAAATGATGAAAAAACACAAAATACTATCCTTAAGCATAGTACTAAACAAATAACATGTCCATGAGTCAACCACTTTTCCAGTTTTCCTTAAACCAAACATACTTTAAAATGTATCAATTTGCCATTTATCTATTTTATTTACTTTTTAATCCCAAAGCAAGATCCTGTCTCATAGAGACTTATCTGCATCCCCTGTATGTGTGCTTGTCCTCCATACTGCCCTCTTTATTCCTGTAACGATATATTTGTATTCCTATATATGTCATTCCATCCTGCGCTTCTCTTAATAATGTGTCCTTGTACCTATATTCCCTGTTCTGTTTATCTTGTCTTGCCTTTCAACTGACTATACTGCACTCTGTCTTCCTTACTCCCCTCCATTATACCCTGCTATGTAGGAATCACCTCCTCCTACCTGTCTTCCTGCATGGAAACTGGAAACTTCAGCAGCTGTAGATGGAATGTTACAGGAAGAAGCATTGTGATGTCACAGGCTAGTGATGTCACAGGCTAGGTGTGTGATGTCACAGTAACCAGCAGCAAAGCTATCAAACTGCAGCTATCTTACATATACATTTTTTACATGAATTTCTAGTTTAAAAAAGGATCGAGACTAGTGTAGAAAATGAACTATAAGGCAATGTTGTACAGAGTGCCTCAATATATACAGTAGGTAAAGGGAAAACAGAAGTGAAAGGGATTTCTAGACTAAATCACCACTTATATTTTATAAGGAAATAAATTTCTCTATCTAACAGGCTGAATTAATCATTTTCCATTGTGTGTGTGTGTGTGTGTGTGTGTGTGTGTGTGTGTGTGTGTGTGTGTGTGTGTGTGTGTGTGTGTGTAGGTGTTTATTACCTGGGAGAGCACCTGGGCTGTACTGATTTATAGCAGTAGTGCCGGTATTTGGACTGCATATATATATATATATATATATATATATATCTCAACCACCGGGCGGTATCAACTACCGTATGTATAACATTTAATTCAAGATATGGACTCTGACAAAGTCTTGGCTGACGAAACGCATAGGGACGTGGCCTAGCGCGAGGACTGCTGTGAGGTGGTGAGACTGACCTGATGCGGTGAAGTCCATATCTTGAATTAAATGTTATACGTATGGTGGTTGATACCGCCCGTTGCAGTACGTTTCCTGTTAAATGTGTGTGAAAAGTTGATGAAATAAATTTTATTTTTCAACGGATTCATGCACTATGGAGCACTCTTTTCTATTTTGACTTTTTAGAGTTTATTACCATCTGTGGGTACTGGTGTTTAAAAGGTGTTTTAAAGGAGGATCAAGTTGACTGAACTGCAAGGAGACTTTATTGGATTCCCTCTGCAAAGAAGGGACAGCATACCTCCCAACATGACCCTCTCCAGGTCTTTTCTCCTAATGTATGATTGCCGGCAACTGTGTTGAGCAGGTTAATGGATAAGAAAGGTGTTTCAGAACAGGTGCCGGCAATCATACATTAAGAGGGAAGTCCAGGAGCAGAACAATCCTGAGACTTGTTGCTCTACATGGTGGTTTGTGAAAGGGACTGAGTATTGCGCATAAACTATTATCTTACTATATATATATATATATAGGGAGGGTAGGGGTACTAGCGACTAACAGTATCTACACCTAAAGGATATATATATGAAGAATGATGCAATACGTATTTCTAAAAAAAAAGGGGGGGTATTTATTATAAAACAGACAATTTAATAACAATATTTGATAAAAAATGGGATGGAATAAAAAAGGTGGGTTTAATCAATTAAAACATAAATTCAGGCTGACTAGCACATAAAAACATATCTGGAACAATAAAAATATAAAAGTATATTTGAGATAAAAGAAAGGTGCTTATCTTAAAAATGGAAGGTCAACTGAGGTACACCCAACGCGTGAGGTACACCCCCTTGATGAAGTCAGACTGACGAAACGCGTTGGATGTACCTCAGTTGACCTTCCATTTTTAAGATAAGCACCTTTCTCTTATCTCAAATATACTTTTATATTTTTATTGTTCCAGATATGTTTTTATGTGCTAGTCAGCCTGAATTTATGTTTTAATTGATTAAACCCACCTTTTTTATAGTGATGAGCGGATTCGGTTTTACTCGGTTCTCAAAACCGAATCTTATTGGCTATCCAAAACACGTGACATAAGTGAGCCAATAAGATTCAGTTTTGAGAACCGAGTAAAACCGAGTAAAACCGAATCCGCTCATCACTACTTTTTTATTCCATCCCATTTTTTATCAAATACTGTTATTAAATTGTCTGTTTTATAATAAATACCCCCCCTTTTTTTTAGAAATACGTATTGCATCATTCTTCATATATATATCCTTTAGGTGTAGATACTGTTAGTCGCTAGTACCCCTACCCTCCCTTTATATACTTTTAACTAACAGGCAGCTTATCACTGCCTTTTATTTGGGGTCAGCTGACGCCTTTTACCCTTAAAGGAGTGTCTACACCCCTGGTTATTTTTAAACCATATAGTCGGCCTACACACTTATACTTGTGGCGCCATACTCCCACCACTCCATATATATATGTGATGTGCACCGGAAATTTTTCGGGTTTTGTGTTTGGTTTTGGATTCAGTTCCGCGGCCGTGTTTTGGATTCGGACGCGTTTTGGCAAAACCTCCCTGAAATTTTTTTGGCGGATTCGGGTGTTTTTTTACAAAAAACCCTCAAAAACAGCTTCAATCATAGAATTTGGGGGTCATTTTGATCCCATAGTATTATTAACCTCAATAACCATAATTTCCACTCATTTCCAGTCTATTCTGAACACCTCACACCTCACACTATTATTTTTAGTTCTAAAATTTGCACCAAGGTCGCTGGATGACTAAGCTAAGCAATCCAAGTGGCCGACACAAACACCTGGCCCATCTAGGAGTGGCACTGCAGTGTCAGACAGGATGGCAGATTTAAAAAATAGTCCCCAAACAGCACATGATGCAAAGAAAAAAAGAGGTGCACCAAGGTCGCTGGATGGCTAAGCTAAGCGACCCAAGTGGCCGACACAAACACCTGGCCCATCTAGGAGTGGCACTGCAGTGTCAGACAGGATGGCACTTCAAAAAATTGTCCCCAAACAGCACATGATGCAAAGATAAATTAAAGAAAAAAGAGGTGCAAGATGGAATTGTCCTTGGGCGGATGGGAGGCTCTTATGTTGTATAAACAGGACATGCACACTTTAACAAACCCATCATTTCAGCGACAGGGTCTGCCACACGACTGTGACTGAAATGACTGGTTGGTTTGGGCCCCCACCAAAAAAGAAGCAATCAATCTCTCCTTGCACAAACTGGCTCTACAGAGGCAAGATGTCCACCTCCTCCTCATCGTCCGATTCCTCACCGCTTTCACTGTGTACATCCCCCTCCTCACAGATTATTAATTCGTCCCCACTGGAATCCACCATCTCAGGTCCCTGTGTACTTTCTGGAGGCAATTGCTGGTGAATGTCTCCACGGAGGAATTGATTATAATTCATTTTGATGAACATCATCTTCTCCACATTTTCTGTTAGTAACCTCGTACGCCAATTGCAGACAAGGTGAACGGCTGCACTAAACACTCTTTCGGATTACACAATGGAGGGGGGGCAACTTAGGTAAAATAAAGCCAGTTTGTGCAAGGGCATCCAAATTGCCTCTTTTTCCTACCAGTATACGTACGGACTGTCTGACGTGCCTACTTGGATGCGGTCACTCATATAATCCTCCACCATTCTTTCAATGGTGACAGAATCATATGCAGTGACAGTAGACGACATGTCAGTAATCGTTGACAGGTCCTTCAGTCCGGACCAGATGTCAGCACTCGCTCCAGACTGCCCTGCATCACCGCCAGCGGGTGGGCTCGGAATTCTTAGCCTTTTCCTCGCAGCCCCAGTTGCGGGAGAATGTGAAGGAGGAGCTGCTGACGGGTCACGTTCCGCTTGACTTGACAAGTGTCTCACCAGCAGGTCTTTGCACCTCTGCAGACTTGTGTGTGCCGGAAAGAGTGATACAACGTAGGCTTTAAACCTAGGATCGAGCACGGTGGCCAAAATGTAGTGCTCTGATTTCAACAGATTGACCACCCGTGAATCCTGGTTAAGCGAATTAAGGGCTCCATCCACAAGTCCCACATGCCTAGCGGAATCGCTCCGTTTTAGCTCATCCTTCAATCTCTTCAGTTTCTTCTACAAAAGCCTGATGAGGGGAATGACCTGACTCAGGCTGGCAGTGTCTGAACTGACTTCACGTGTGGCAAGTTCAAAGGGTTGGTCTTTTATATATACAACTACTCTGGGATGCCATATCTATGCCAATAGTCGTTTTGAGTCTAAAGGTGATGAAACAATGCTGATTACTATAAAGTAAAAACTAAAGTGTAATTATGACACATAAAGGGTAGTTAATAAATAAATATACTCTAATTTATGTGAAACTTATTATAACTTATAGTGTGGGAGTGTTGATTATAACTGCTCCAACCAAGTTTATCTATGTGTCAAATACATATACATGCAAATTATGAGACTATCTATGCATATACTTTCAACACCTTTCTTACTAATAACGGCATTGTAATGTTTATTTCTGTTGTACTTAAGTTTTAATTTATTTTGTATTGTTATTTGGAATTTATACAATCTCTACACCTGATTAAAGCCAGTGAATGAAATATGTGCAATCGACCCAATATAGGCCCTCATTCCGAGTCGTTCGCTCGTTCTTTTTTTTCGCATCGCAGTGAAAATCAGCTTAGAGCGCATGCGCAATGTTCGCACTGCGACTGCGCTAAGTAATTCTGCTATGAAGAAAGGATTTTTACTCACGGCTTTTTGTTCGCACCGGCGAACGTAGTGTGATTGACAGGAAATGGGTGTTACTGGGCGGAAACACGGCGTTTTATGGGCGTGTGGCTGAAAACGCTACCGTTTCCGGAAAAAACGCAGGAGTGGCCGGAGAAACGGGGGAGTGTCTGGGCGAACGCTGGGAGTGTTTGTGACGTCAAACCAGGAACGACAAGCACTGAACTGATCGCACAGGCAGAGTAAGTCTGGAGCTACTCTAAAACTGCTAAGTTTTTTTTGTTCGCAATATTGGGTAAACTTCGTTCGCACTTTTAAGATGCTAAGATACACTCCCAGTAGGCGTAGACTAAGCGTGTGTAACTCTGCTAAATTCGCCTTGCGACCGATCAACTCGGAATGAGGGCCATAGTGTGAAACCCAATTACAGCACTCAGGTGTGAATAAAGAGACTCCAAAGCTGATTGGCTGTTGCTCATTTAAATACATCCACACCTGTCAAACGGGTATTCACACATCCTGAGAAAACCGCCGGTTCTGTGGGCGGAGAAACGCGTAGGGGGTCATTAACTTTGCTTGTCCACTGCTGGAGACTCTCACGGACCATCCGCTACTGATATTGAGGGATTAGGATGCTCCCCTCCAACTCCTTTTAACTGGATGCATGCCTGTTAAACTCTCCCTGCTGTGCTTGAAAAGCCCCGCTTGCCGAGGTGTCACGTTGCAACTGTGACTCTCCCTGCCGTAAATCCTGACACAGGTGTTGTCGGCTGCTGAGAGCTACCTAGGCTAATTGCCATTGACGGGAACCAGCGCTTACAAATACGGGTGAGAACGGATCCTAATGTTAGGGGTGAGCAACAAAAAAACCCCTCTGTTTGAATCCTATCAGCAAACTTTTCAAGTATTCTGTTGAGATGCTTGTTTAAATTTTTCATCAGGTCGGATGCCACCAGCCTAATTTATCATCGTGGACTGCAATATTGATCACAATTGGCACAGAAGCCGATTATAGTTAATCTGTCTTCATTGTGAATGTGATAAAAAAAAATTATATATATATGTATTTGCACTGCATATGTTCTTATATATTTCTAACCAATTATCTTTAGGTGATTTTTTCCACCTTATTTATTATTAAAGTAATTTTTTATCTGAAACTAGCGCTCCTTTAATGTTTTCTATAGAACATTAAAACCATATATTGAATGGCCTTTTGCTGCTCCTCCATCCTCTGTAGCATATAGAGGGTTGAATTCCACCTCGTTACCACCTCTTGCTTCAGAGGATGGCGGGGCAGGTTCAGGAGTGTTTGCTGGTGCTCCAGTCTTCGGCACGCGGTGGCTGAATGCCGAAAGTGGGCCGCAATTCTTCGGGCCAAAGACAGCATCTCTTGCACGCCCCTGTCGTTTTTAAAAAAATTCTGCACCACCAAATTCAATGTATGTGCAAAACATGGGACGTGCTGGAATTTGCCCACATATAATGCACGCACAATATTGGTGGCGTTGTCCGATGTCACAAATCCCCAGGAGAGTCAAATTGGGGTAAGCCATTCTGCGATGATGTTCCTCAGTTTCCGTAAGAGGATGTCAGCTGTGTGCCTCTTATGGAAAGCGGTGATACAAAGCGTAGCCTGCCTAGGAACGAGTTGGCGTTTGCGAGATGCTGCTACTGGTGCCGCCGCTGCTGTTCTTGCTGCGAGAGGCAATACATCTACCCAGTGGGCTGTCACAGTCATATAGTCCTGAGTCTGCCCTGCTCCACTTGTCCACATGTCCGTGATTAAGTGGACATTGGGTACAACTGCATTTTTTAGGACACTGGTGACTCTTTTTCTGAGGTCTGTGTACATTCTTGGTATCGCCTGCCTAGAGAAGTGGAACCCAGATGGTATTTGGTTCCGGGGACACACTAACTCTATAAATTGTCTAATTCCCTGTGAATTAACGGTGGATACCGGACACACGTTTAACACCACCCAGGCTGCCAAGGCCTGAGTTATCTGCTTTGCAGCAGGATGACTGCTGTGATATTTCATCTTCCTCGCAAAGGACTGTTGGACAGTCAATTGCTTACTGGAAGTAGTACAAGTGGTCTTCCGACTTCCCCTCTGGGATGACGATCGACTCCCAGCAGCAACAACAGCAGCGCCAGCAGCAGTAGGCGTTACACTCAAGGATGCATCGGAGGAATCCCAGGCAGGAGAGGACTCGTCAGACTTGCCAGTGACATGGCCTGCAGGACTATTGGCTTTCCTGTCTAAGGAGGAAATTGACACTGAGGGAGTTGGTGGTGTGGTTTGCAGGAGCTTAGTTACAAGAGGAAGGGATTTAGTTGTCAGTGGACTGCTTCCGCTGTCACCCAAAGCTTCTGAACTTGTCAATGACTTCTGATGAATGCGCTCCAGGTGACGTATAAGGGAGGATGTTCCTAGGTGGTTAACGTCCTTACCCCTACTTATTACAGCTTGACAAAGGCAACACATGGCTTGACACCTGTTGTCCGCATTTCTGTTAAAATAATTCCACACCGAAGAGGTGATTTTTTTTTGTAATTTGACCAGGCATGTCAATGGCCATATTCGTCGCACGGACAACAGGTGTCTCCCCGGGTACCTGATTTAAACAAACCACCTCTTTGTCAATTTCCTCCTCAGCGCCAGCAACACCCATATCCTCATCCTGGTGTACTTCAACAGTGACATCTTCAATTTGACTACCAGGAACTGGACTGCGGGTGCTCCTTCCAGCACTTGCAGGGGGCGTGCAAATGGTGGAAGGCACCACCTCTTCCCATCCAGTGTTGGGAAGGTCAGGCATTGCAACCGACACAATTGGACTCTCCTTGGGGATTTGTGATTTAGAAGAACGTACAGTTCTTTGCTGTGCTTTTGCCAGCTTAAGTCTTTTCATTTTTCTAGCGGGAGGATGAGTGCTTCCATCCTCATGTGAAGCTGAACCACTAGCCATGAACATAGGACAGGGCCTCAGCCGTTCCTTGTCACTCCGTGTCGTAAATGGCATATTGGCAAGTTTACGCTTCTCATCAGACACTTTTAATATAGATTTTTGGGTCATTTTACTGAACTTTTGTTTTTTTAATTTTACATGCTCTCTACTATGACATTGGGCATTGGCCTTGGCAGACGACGTTGATGGCATTTCATCGTCTCAGCCATGACTAGTGGCAGCAGCTTCAGCACGAGGTGGAAGTGGATCTTGATCTTTCCCTATTTTACCCTCCACATTTTTGTTCTCCATTTTTTAATGTGTGGAATTATATGCCAGTAATATATATCAATAGCAATGGCCTACTGTACCGTACTGCTATATATATACTGGTGGTCAGCAAAATTCTGCACTGTCCTCCAACTATATACTGCGCACAACTAAAATGCAGCACAGGTATGGATGGACAGCATACTTGATGACACAGAGGTAGAGCAGTGGACTACTGTACCGTACTGCTATATATATACTGGTGGTCAGCAAAATTCTGCACTGTCCTCCTACTATATACTGCGCACAACTAAAATGCAGCACAGGTATGGATGGATAGTATACTTGATGACATAGAGGTAGAGCAGTGGACTACTGTACCATACTGCTATATATATACTGGTGGTCAGCAAAATTCTGCACTGTCCTCCAACTATATACTGCGCACAACTAAAATGCAACACAGGTATGGATGGATAGTATACTTGATGACACAGAGGTAGAGCAGTGTACTACTGTACCGTACTGCTATATATATACTGGTGGTCAGCAAAATTCTGCACTGTCCTCCTACTATATACTGCGCACAACTAAAATGCAGCACAGGTATGGATGGATAGTATACTTGACGACACAGAGGTAGAGCAGTGGACTACTGTACCGTACTGCTATATATATACTGGTGGTCAGCAACATTCTGCACTGTCCTCCTACTATATACTGCGCACAACTAAAATGCAGCACAGGTATGGATGGATAGTATACTTGACGACACAGAGGTAGAGCAGTGGACTACTGTACCGTACTGCTATATATATACTGGTGGTCAGCAAAATTCTGCACTGTCCTCCTACTATATACTGCGCACAACTAAAATGCATCACAGGTATGGATGGATAGTATACTTGACGACACAGAGGTAGAGCAATGGACTACTGTACCGTACTGCTATATATATACTGGTGGTCACAGCAAAATTCTGCACTGTCCTCCGACTATATACTGCGCACAACTAAAATGCAGCACAGGTATGGATGGATAGTATACTTGACGACACAGAGGTAGAGCAGTGGACTACTGTACCGTACTGCTATATACATACTGGTGGTCAGCAAAATTCTGCACTGTCCTCCTACTATATACTGCGCACAACTAAAATGCATCACAGGTATGGATGGATAGTATACTTGATGATACAGAGGTAGAGCAGTGGACTACTGTACCGTACTGCTATATATATACTGGTGGTCAGCAAAATTCTGCACTGTCCTCCTACTATATACTGCGCACAACTAAAATGCATTGCATATATGGATGGATAGTATACTTGACGACACAGAGGTAGAGCAGTGGACTACTGTACCGTACTGCTATATATATACTGGTGGTCAGCAAAATTCTGCACTGTCCTCCAACTATATACTGCGCACAAGTAAAATGCAGCACAGGTATAGATGGATAGTATACTTGATGACACAGAGGTAGAGCAGTGTACTACTGTACCGTATTGCTATATATATACTGGTGGTCAGCAAAATTCTGCACTGTCCTCCTACTATATACTGTGCACAACTAAAATGCAGCACAGGTATGGATGGATAGTAGACTTGATGACACAGAGGTAGAGCAGTGGACTACTGTACCGTACTGCTATATATATACTGGTGGTCAGCAAAATTCTGCACTGTCCTCCTACTATATATTGCGCACAACTAAAATGCATCACAGGTATGGATGGATAGTATACTTGACGACACAGAGGTAGAGCAATGGACTACTGTACCGTACTGCTATATATATACTGGTGGTCACAGCAAAATTCTGCACTGTCCTCCGACTATATACTGCGCACAACTAAAATGCAGCACAGGTATGGATGGATAGTATACTTGACGACACAGAGGTAGAGCAGTGGACTACTGTACCGTACTGCTATATATATACTGGTGGTCAGCAAAATTCTGCACTGTCCTCCTACTATATACTGCGCACAACTAAAATGCAGCACAGGTATGGATGGATAGTATTCTTGATGACACATAGGTAGAGCAGTGGACTACTGTACCGTACTGCTATATATATACTGGTGGTCAGCAAAATTCTGCACTGTCCTCCTACTATAAACTGCGCACAACTAAAATGCATTGCATATATGGATGGACAGTATACTTGACGACACAGAGGTAGAGCAGTGGACTACTGTACCGTACTGCTTTATATATACTGGTGGTCAGCAAAATTCTGCACTGTCCTCCTACTATATACTGAACACAACTAACATGCAGCACAGGTATGGATGGACAGTATACTTGACGACACAGAGGTAGAGCAGTGGACTACTGTACCATACTGCTATATATATACTGGTGGTCAGCAAAATTCTGCACTGTCCTCCAACTATATACAGCGCACAACTAAAATGCAGCACAGGTATGGATGGATAGTATACGTGATGACACAGAGGTAGAGCAGTGTACTACTGTACCGTACTGCTATATATATACTGGTGGTCAGCAAAATTCTGCACTGTCCTCCTACTATATACTGCGCACAACTAAAATGCAGCACAGGTATGGATGGATAGTAGACTTGATGACACAGAGGTAGTGTAGTGGACTACTGTACCGTACTGCTATATATACTGGTGGTCAGCAAATTTCTGCACTGTCCTCTCCTACTATATATTGCGCACAACTAAAATTCATCACAGGTATGGATGGATAGTATACTTGACGACACAGAGGTAGAGCAATGGACTACTGTACCGTACTGCTATATATATACTGGTGGTCACAGCAAAATTCTGCACTGTCCTCCGACTATATACTGCGCACAACTAAAATGCAGCACAGGTATGGATGGATAGTATACTTGATGACACAGAGGTAGAGCAGTGTACTACTGTACCGTACTGCTATATATATACTGGTGGTCAGCAAAATTCTGCACTGTCCTCCTACTATATACTGCGCACAACTAAAAAGCAGCACAGGTATGGATGGATAGTAGACTTGACGACACAGAGGTAGAGCAGTGGACTACTGTACCGTACTGCTATATATATACTGGTGGTCAGCAAAATTCTGCACTGTCCTCCTACTATATATTGCGCACAACTAAAATGCATCACAGGTATGGATGGATAGTATACTTGACGACACAGAGGTAGAGCAATGGACTACTGTACCGTACTGCTATATATATACTGGTGGTCACAGCAAAATTCTGCACTGTCCTCCTACTATATACTGCGCACAACTAAAATGCATCACAGGTATGGATGGATAGTATACTTGACGACACAGAGGTAGTGCAGTGGACTACTGTACCGTACTGCTATATATATACTGGTGGTCAGCAAAATTCTGCACTGTCCTCCTATATACTGCGCACAACTAAAATGCAGCGCAGGTATGGATGGATAGTATACTTGACAACACAGAGGTAGAGCAATGGACTACTGTACCATACTGCTATATATATACTGGTGGACAGCAAAATTCTGCACTGTCCTCCTACTATATACTGCGCACAACTAAAATGCAGCACAGGTATGCATAGATAGTATACTTGACGACACAGAGGTAGAGCAGTGGACTACTGTACCATACTGCTATATATATATACTGGTGGTCAGCAAAATTCTGCACTGTCCTCCAACTATATACTGCGAACAACTAAAATGCAGCACAGGTATGGATAGATAGTATACTTGATGACACAGAGGTAGAGCAGTAGACTACTGTACCATACTGCTATATATATATACTTGTGGTCAGCAAAATTCTGCACTGTCCTCCTTCTATATACTGCGCACAACTAAAATGCAGAACAGGTATGGATGGATAGTATACTTGATGACACAGAGGTAGAGCAGTGGACTACTGTACCGTACTGCTATATATATACTGGTGGTCAGCAAAATTCTGCACTGTCCTCCTACTATATACTGCGCACAACTAAAATGCAGCACAGGTATGGATGGATAGTATACTTGACGACACAGAGGTAGAGCGGTGGACTACTGTACCATACTGCTATATATATACTGGTGGTCAGCAAAATTCTGCACTGTCCTCCTACTATATACTGCGCACAACTAAAATGCATCACAGATATGGATGGATAGTATACTTGATGACACAGAGGTAGAGCAGTGGACTACTGTACCGTACTGCTATATATATACTGGTGGTCAGCAAAATTCTGCACTGTCCTCCTACTATATATTGCGCACAACTAAAATGCAGCGCAGGTATGGATGGATAGTATACTTGACGACACAGAGGTAGAGCAGTGGTCTACTGTACCGTACTGCTATATATACTATCAGTCAGCAAAATTCTGCACTGTCCTCCTACTATATACTGCTCACAACTAAAATGCAGCACAGGTATGGATGGATAGTATACTTGACGACACAGATGTAGAGCAGTGGACTACTGTACCGTACTGCTATATATATACTGGTGGTCAGCAAAATTCTGCACTGTCCTCCTACTATATACTGCGCACAACTAAAATGCAGCACAGGTATGGATGGATAGTATACTTGATGACACAGAGGTAGAGCAGTGGACTACTGTACCGTACTGCTATATATATACTGGTGGTCAGCAAAATTCTGCACTGTCCTCCTACTGTATACTGCGCACAACTAAAATGCATCACAGGTATGGATGGATAGTAGACTTGACGACACAGAGGACACTCGCTCAGGTTAGAGTAGAGGAGATTCCGCACAATACGGCATAAAGGCTTTTTTACGGTAAGGACGATACGTGTTTGGAATTCCCTGCCTGAGGGAGTTGTAATGGCCGACTTAGTCAACACCTTTAAGAATGGGTTAGATTAATTCCTAATGGATAAGGATATCCAGGGTTACGGGGCATAGTCACGCACTATGGTTATTATAAAAAAGAGGGGTAAAACGTAACGGCAGTCATCAACTACAGTCAAAATTTTATACAAAATAATCGTGCATAGGAGACCACAAATAGGTTGAACTCGATGGACAATTGTCTTTTTTCAACCTTAGATACTATGTTACTATGTTACTATGTTACATGTCAATCGTGCAGAGCAATATATCAGTCGGCAATGTTGACAATCTTTCAATACGCCTTAAGAGAGTACTGGTATGTATCTAGTAAATATCTTGGCATGCATTGGATAAACGGCTGGAAAGTTTCATCTAAGAAGATAGCCACCGGCTGAAATAACGACCCCTTGGCCGATATGAAAGGTCGGCCAGGGGGTTTAATCAGCCTCTTGTGGATTTTCAGTGTGGTATACAGTAGTGGAACTACCGGATATGCTGGAATTAATGCATCTCTCACATTAGATGGAATTAGATGGAATTAAACCCGAAGAAACTGCTATGTCTAAACAATCTTTAAGTTCTTTAGAAAATTGACCTGTGGGGTCGCCCGCCAATTGGCAATAAGTGGTGCTATCACTGAGTTGTAATGAGATTTCCTCCTTATAGTCCTTAAGATTCTGGACAACAAGGGCACCCCCTTTATCTGAAGATCTAAATATCAGGTCTTTGTTAGCTGCCAATTTCACCAATGCATCCCTCTGGCCTTTAGTGATATTATCACGCACTGGAGGAGGTTTATTAACTAGGTGATCACAGTCCTGTTCCACTAGTAGTCGCATGAATGTGCGGATTGAGGTGTTATTAGACTGTGGGTCAAACGTCGACTTAGGCAATAGTTTCTTTAATTTCTCCGGTATCACCACACTTGGCTGTGCAATATTCAAGGCAGGTGTAGAAGTCTGTTTAGCAAAAAATTATTTTAATTTAAGCGTTCTATTGAGCTTATATTTCTCAGCTTTCCATTGTAGTCGTTGTGGCTTTGACATAGGGGCAAATGACAAATCTTTTGATAGAACTTGGAGTTCTATATCATTAAGCTCATAATCCGAAAGGGGAAGAAAGTCCAGTGATCAATCTATTGGATTATGAGCTTAATGATATAGAACTCCAAGCCCCTTAAACGAGGATTGCCGTATTCGCAATTCTTGCGTGCTAAACGCATAACGTCTGATCCGGAATTGGCAGCCAAACAGATTGAGGTTATGTCTAATGAATTTTTAGACAGAAGGTATAGCCCTATTTTATTACATAACCACATAAAATATCAATAATTGATACATACACATATACTGTAGATAAATATAAAACAATCTAGAAATGGCAGTAAAAGATATAGGATATGTAGCAATATTAAAATTATATGCTACAACAATTGATTGGCTTCAGCAGAGTAGAGGTCCATTTTTTTAAAGGATAATTAGGCTGGTATTGTTCAGAGTTAACGGAGGTTACTGTGTAACAGCAACCATAAAGTCCCGGACTTCAAACAATAGTGACTGGTACGTTATGCTCACCCCTGATTGGTAGAGTTGGTTCTCACCCACTGCTGGTGTCGGTGGTAGTAATCTGTCAGTGGTGATGCAGATGTATGGGCTCAAAGCAGCTGATCAGTGTCCCCCTTCTGTGAATTAGCAGAGTTACAGCGAGTCCACACAAGCGTGTCTGCTAACTGAGCTTTTGCACAGCGGAAGTGGGTCAAATTTCCCAGCAATGGACACTCAGTCACTGATGCAGGGCCGGATTAAAGGTGGTGGGTGACCAGGGCAACGTAGATTGTGGGGGGCCCCACCTATGATCTCTGGCAAAGTCCCCCCCCCCCCCTCTCCTCCCGGGTAGTCATGGGCAAAGTGATTCACTGAACTGAGCTGAGACACATGACTCAGTTCAGTGAAGTGTCTCGGGTCAGTGTCTCGGCACATGAGTCATGACTCATTTGTACTGGAATGTGTTGCAGAGACTGCACATGAATCAGTGAGTTGCCAGTGCTGGCAGATCAGTGCTGGACTCATGGAGGTAGTTATTCAGCTGCAGTGATTGTGCAGTGTATCTGGGGGAGGCAGTTGCTTATGCACTGATTGTTAATAATATATTAACATAGATTCAGTGTTATGTTGATATATTATTAACCACTTATTGCACACTAGTTACAGAATATGCACATTACTTCTGGCTGAGGAGAGAAAGCTTAACAGCCATGAAACACATCATTCAGTCTGTAACTAAACCAAATAAAAACATTTTTTTTTATTTTGCATACTTTGCTAATTGGATGATTTTAGGTGGGCTTGGATTTATTATATTATCCACTATCTAGCCTCCAGAGAGTTTGCCACCCACAATCACATTGAGCAGGAACAGTGAGTTGAGAACACTGAGCTGAGAACACTGTACCACAGGGGCTCCACCTCCTGCAGGCTTATGCTGCATGAATCAGATCCATCCACTGAGTCACTGAGTCTACACAGTGTACAACTGTCTCAACTCACTGGCAGACTCAGGATGAATCATGATTCATGAAATGGATCAGGCACAGCAGCACAGCACTCACTCACTGATACCCCTTTCACATCGCAGCTTGTACCTGGTAATTTGCCATTTTTACTGGCTTCCTAAACGGTTCGAGCTGCGATGTGAAAGGGTCACCTTCAATTTACCGTTTACAAAATACCGGTATTTTGAAACGGTAAAAAAGCAGGGTCCTACCCGTTTCAGACCCGTTTAATTGTGCAGTGTGAAAGGGTCTGAAATGGTATTTGCAAGCCCCAGAAGGTGATAGGCTGTCTCCATGTGTGATCTGACCAGGCAGAAGCAGGAAATAAACATTTAAATTGACAACCACTGTTTTGTATGGGTGAAACGGGTTCAGTGTGAAAGGTACCAAAACGGTAATGAAATGGTAATATACTGGTTACAACATGCGATGTGAAGGAGGTTTGACTGCTCAGACCCGTTTTAAGAACCGTTTAAAGAACCGTTTCAAAAGCAGGTTTTGCGATGTGAAAGCAGCATGACTGGTGAGTCGTGACTGCTCCCTCCCCCCTCCCACTGGGTGTCACCTGGTATTGCCACCGGCCAATCACAGCTAAAGACACTCAGCAGAACACACTGACTGAAGGACACACTGAGTTTCCTCCGTCTGGCTGAGAGAAGCTGCTGCTGCTGCTGTCTCCACTCATTACACAGTGAGTGACTCGAATCATTCAAACTTCCTGATGATTCGAGTCACTGTGTTGAGACAGGGAGTCAGTAGCCATCTCTACTCCCGGGGCCGCGCACACGCACACACATACATACATACATACATACATACATACACACACACACACACACACAAATACATGATACACACATATACACACGCACACACACACCATCACTTACATTTCAGTAGGGAGCGCAGGCTGTCCGGTGGCTTGCAGTCACTGTCTCGCAGAATTTCCCTGTCCCGTGAGACTGACTGTGCAGGAGCTCCTTGGCGGCTGCTGTTACTGAACAGCTGAGCCGCCGAAGGAAGATTCCTATAAAACCGTTTTGTAGGAGTCTTCCTTCGGTGGCTCAGCTGATCAGTAACAGATTTGCAGTGAAAACGTAGGGTGTGGGGCCCCTGGGGGGCCGCCTCTCTCGCCCCTGCCTTAATCGGGCTCAGCACTGATATCATCTGGGAATAAATGAGTAGACAGCAAGAGGGTGCAGAAAGCTAATTTATGATAACAACCGTACTTTATCAATGCTACAGCCTGGGGCTTGCTGGGCACGGGGGCCCGCCAGGCCAGTGCAATTTAAGTGTTCCATGGCCATTTTTACATTGCATTCCCTGTGAAATGTTGGGCCACTTGCTTGATTCTGCCCCCCAGGCTGAAAGTTGTCAGCCAGCCCCTGGCTACAGTAGTTGTATTTTATACAGTACATGCTGGGGTGGGGGGAAAGACAACCACACTGCCTGGGAAAGAGAATATGGTTTAACATAAGGTCTTGTCATTCTTGTCCTTGCTGTAGGGCATTGATGGTGATCATAGGGGTTGGTGCTGGTGAGCTAAGAAGGCATATAAAAGTTTATAAAGGCATTTGGGGGTAGATATGAAAGACGGGAAGCAAATTAGCAGATGATTTTGGTAGGAGTGGTAAACAGCAGTACATTTGAGAAGGACAACTGAAATATTTTACCAATCCATTCTGCATTGTAGAAGAATTTTGATGGTACAGTATATTGTTTTTACTGGGTCAGATTCAATTAGCTGCGGGATTTACTGCACAGCTGAATCTTTTGTGTCTAACACTATTCAATTACTGTGCAATTCCATGCAAAAACACTGTTCAGAGAGGTATCGGTGACGAAGGACACCACTATTGAGGACGGTCTAAATACGGTCATCAGCTCACCACCAAGCATCGGCAGCACTTCACTGGGCGGTTATTGGAAGGTACAGCGGCACACAGTCAGTGGAGGACGGAGACGTCCGGTGCCTCCCAGCCGGCTCCTTCATAATTTAACACTACTGACCCTCCGTTGGAGAAACTGCCGTATTCATTCATTACACTGTGGTGAGATCGTTAACAACCTCACAGGTGTCCTAATTGAACATGTGCACACATTGGCGCGCTTACTAGAACTTGTCTATATATTTGTATTTATTACACAGCGCAACTGTTAATTGCACTCACTATTTGGAAAGAACCTGTGTCAGGACAATCAGTGATTTTCCCGGTGGGACTGGAGGGAACAGAGGTTCCAGTTCTCTTGTTACATCTATATTTCACGGGACATCGTGTGGGTTTTTTTTTTTTGACAGTGCACTGTTATTTTTTCATTGATCCACCTCTAATAGCTGCCAGATTAGATGGATTTGGAATTCGAATGTGTATATATAGCCTATAAAATTGCATGCATAGGACTAGGATATATAGATGTGGCTTAATATAGACATTTTTAATATTAAAAAATTATTTTATTACATTTCTGTCAGAATATGTACTGTTTGATGCAATTTTTATATTAAATAATAATTCTATAATTGCATGTGTCTTCACTTATCTCATAAGCTGACTAAATATTTAAATAGCGCAGAGTGAATTTTTGAATTCCATGCAAACATGCGCTAACTCATAGCTCCCAGGTTAAGTGCCAGGAGTTATGGAATTACACCACGTGAGAAACCCCAGTTAGTGCACTTAGTGCTGATTTGTCTCACAGCTGATTGTGGGGGCGATCACTTTATTTCTTCCTGATCACTGGGAGGGGCAATTCATTTAAACCATTGTCTGGTGGTAAAATTCGGTATATTTGAATTAAAAATGTATCCGATTTGCAGCGATAAATAGTCTTCATTTTGGGGGGGGGGCAGTCCACATAGTTTAATAACTATGACCCTAACAGAGAAAAAAAGAGTGTTAAAGATTTAAGACACTCAATAAGGCAATAGAAAAGTAAATGAAACTGGCAGCTACCGCGACGAGTAGGGTAGTCGCTCCACTGGCGAAGGCCAGCAGAGGTGGTTAGTCAGATTACTATGGAGGCATAGAAACAATTATTATATTGAAAACCCCTAAAATGATGGCGGGGATGTCAGAGGAGAGAACATGAGGCTGAGAAATGTTCAAAGAAGCAGTTAGGCATCCAAATGTGGTGGGATCCAGTGTATCAATAAAACTCTTCTCTCTGCAATCTGAGAATTTGAATTCACTTAATCCACGCTTCATATTCCACCAAAGGTCATGTTTATGAAACAAGTTAATAGAGTTTGGAAGAGATGCAGAAGACTGAACAAGGGGGGTAATTCCAAGTTGATCGCAGCAGGAAATTTTTTAGCAGTTGGGCAAAACCATGTGCACTGCAGGGGGGGAGGGGGGGGGGGGGCAGATATAACATTTGCAGAGAGAGCTAGAATTGGGTGGGTTATTTTGTTTCTGTGCAGGGTAAATACTGGCTGCTTTATTTTTACACTGCAATTTAGATTGCAGATTGAACTCACCACACCCAAATCTATCTCTCTCTGCACATGTTATATCTGCCTCCCCTGCAGTGCACATGGTTTTGCCCAACTGCTAAAAAATTTCCTGCTGCGATCAACTTGGAATTACCCCCAAGATGAGAGCACATAGGAGTCTATTTACTAAGCCTGGGAGAGAAATAAAGTGGAGAGAGGTAGAGTATCAACCAACCAGCTCCTAACTGTAATTTTTCAACACAGCCTGTAACATGGCAGTTAGGAGCTGATTGGCTGGTACTTTATCTCTCTCCAAGGTTTAGTAAATAGACCTCATAGTTTGGCAGAGTTAAAGTGTTCCTGGAAAGTATTACGCTGGCTGACCTCTGTACCCAGATTTGCAAAGCACAGCATAAACAGATTTACAGTACCTCTGCGTAGCAAGCATTTGAAATAAGAAGGGGAGAGGAGAATGTGCATTTTAGGGGTGTTCTTTGCCATATGAATGGATAAGTTGCTTGGTGAACATCTCAAAAAGAATTGAATTCCTCTCCAGCAAATAACCCACAGTCTGATAGTCTCCTACTTTGGAGACCACAATTGACCAGAATATTGCAGTTCAATAGAGAAATTAATTTTTATTTTTGCACAGAAACATTATATATATATATATATATATATATATATATATACATATATATACACACTGCTCAAAAAAATAAAGGGAACACTTAAACGACACAATGTAACTCCAAGTCAATCACACTTCTGTGAAATCAAACTGTCCACTTAGGAAGCAACACTGATTGACAATCAATTTCACATGCTCTTGTGCAAATGGAATAGACAACAGGTGGAAATTATAGGCAATTAGCATGACACCCCCAGTAAAGGAGTTGTTCTGCAGGTGGTGACCACAGACCACTTCTCAGCTCCTATGCTTTCTGGCTGATGTTTTGGTCACTTTTGAAAGCTGGCGGTGCTTTCACTCTAGTGGTAGCATGAGACGGAGTCTACAGCCCACACAAGTGGCTCAGGTAGTGCAGCTCATCCAGGATTGCACAGCAATGCGAGCTGTGGCAAGAAGGTTTGCTGTGTCTGTCAGCATAGTGTCCAGAGCATGGAGGCGCTACCAGGAGACAGGCCAGTACATCAGGAGATGTGGAGGAGGCCGTAGGAGGGCAACAACCCAGCAGCAGGACCGCTTCCTCCGCCTTTGTGCAAGGAGAAACAGGAGGAGCACTGCCAGAGCCCTGCAAAATGACCTCCAGCAAGCCACAAATGTGCATGTGTCTACTCAAATGATCAGAAACAGACCCCATGAGGGTGGTATGAGGGCCCAAGTCCACAGGTGGGGGTTGTGCTTACAGCCCAACACCGTGCAGGACGTTTGGCATTTGCCAGAGAACACCAAAATTGGCAAATTCGCCACTGGCGCCCTGTGCTCTTCACAGATGAAAGCAGGTTCACACTGAGCACACGTGACAGACGTGACAGAGTCTGGAGACGCCAAGGAGAACGTTCTGCTGCGTGCAACATCCTCCAGCATGACCGGAGGATGTTGGGTCAGTAATGGTGTGGGGTGGCATTTCTTTGGGGGGCCGCACAGCCCTCCATGTGCTTGCCAGAGGTAGCCTGACTGCCATTAGGTACCGAGATGAGATCCTCAGACCCCTTGTGAGACCATATGCTGGTGCGGTTGGCCCTGGGTTCCTCCTAATGCAAGACAATGCTAGACCTCATGTGGCTGGAGTGTGTCAGCAGTTCCTGCAAGACGAAGGCATTGATACTATGGACTGGCCCTCCCGTTCCCCAGACCTGAATCCAATTGAGCACATCTGGGACATCATGGGGTATCATGCGGTAAATTTACTAAGGTGGGAGGTTTTTTTAGAACTGGTGATGTTGCCCATAGCAACCAATCAGATTCTACTTAACATTTGTCTAGCTGCTTCTAGAAGATAATAGATACAATCTGATTGGTTGCTATGGGCAACATCACCTGTTCTAAAAAATCTCCCACCTTAGTAAATGTACCCCCATGTCTCGCTCCATCCACCAACGCCACGTTGCACCACAGACTGTCCAGGAGTTGGCGGATGCTTTAGTCCAGGTCTGGGAGGAGATCCCTCAGGAGACCATCCGCCACCTCATCAGAAGCATGCCCAGGCATTGTAGGGAGGTCATACAGGCACGAGGAGGCTACACACACCACTGAGCCTCATTTTGACTTGTTTTAAGGACATTACATCAAAGTTGGATCAGCCTGTAGTGTGTTTTTCCACTTTAATTTTGAGTGTGACTCCAAATCCAGACCTCCATGGGTTAATAAATTTGATTTCCATTGATAATTTTTGTGTGATTTTGTTGTCAGCACATTCAACTATGTAAAGAACAAAGTATTTAATAAGAATATTTCATTCATTCAGATCTAGGATGTGTTTTTTTTTAGCAGTATATATATATGTATAATACACAATAATATTAATTTATTTATCTGTGTAGCACTTTATTTGTATATAACTTTTCACTTTCCCACAATCACCTTAGTCCCATGATTCATTTAAGCTTAAAATGAGGTTGAACTGAGCAATAATTAAGAAAGAAACTGAAACGATTATTTGGTTTGAGCTCTGCCGCTAAAAGCTGGAGTTTGATGTGTATTTGCAGCATTATTGCACAGTATTAGATATTTTCTACAGTGTATGTGAGGGCGTCTCATGAGGGTGGAGAGCAGGTGTGGCCATTTTGGTTTCATGGGTGGTCCAGTCTAGGCACTTTCAAAGCTGAGGCATTCTGCAATGCACATGAAGTGCGCTTCCTACTTGAGCCTCTGTAAGAGCAGCTACTTTGTCTCTTAACTCATCTTTCCAATATTAAATATTAACACAATGTAAAATTCATGTAAAAGCTTCACAGCAGCAACTTTTCACCCTTTAAATATTAAATTCATACGCCGCAACCTTATTGATCATAAGTGGCTGAGAGTGTATCTAGCAGTGTTATAATGACTTTAACCAAAGTCTTCCTGCAAATCAATAATCTGCATTATACTCCTGGTACAGATGTCCTCTTACGGAGGCGCTACATAGACGGCAGTTATGAGGCTAAGTTTGTACACATGTCAGGACCTTTGTAAAGAATGCGATAGGTAAAATGCTATACAGCAGATACAGTGTACATTGAGAATCAGGTTAATTAAAGTAAACCTGTGGACTACACATCAAAAAGATATCTGAACGGACACCAGATATATTTACTGTTACAGCTGCATAGCGTCTACCAAATGCATCTTTTCTCATGACTTCATTAAATTAAAAAATGTAATACTGTTATCATGTATTTAATTTTTTACATCTTTTCATCTAAATGGATGCAAGAAACTGTCCTCATCAACAGTTGCAGGTTCTACGTTACTGGTTCCGGATGGCTGATCTTTTAAGCAAAGCAATCACGGCTGGTTCTTTATCACAAAGGGTAATAAAGCACCAGCCAGTCTATCCAGTATGTGTATCTATATATCTATACAGTATGTCTATATGTCTATTTATCTATCTATCTATCTATCTATCTATCTATCTATCTATCTATCTATCTATCACATGCTGCTATCACACTCCCTCACCTCACCCCTGCCACTTGAATCTGCCACTGACACCACCATATGGCGAGGCACATGCTTGTTTCATGGATGCACCTCCCCAAGTTGACCATATCCCCTCCTAGTACTGGCAGATCTGCCAGCACCCCTGATCATCTGGCACTTTTGGCAAATGCCAGAAGGGACGATAGCTTGATTGGCCAGTCCAGCCTAAAACCCTGGCCAAGCAGCTCTGCTTAGCCATACGGCACACAGAAAGCCAGTGACTGGCTGAACAGCTCAATCTCCCAGTGCTGTGCTCGACAGCAAAGCACATTGAGACAGGGGCTGGCCATGCGCACAGAATCATAGTTGCCAACCCTCCCGCATCCTGTGGGAGACTCCAGTTTCAGTCATAAATCTCCTGCTGCCCTGCTTTGTGGGTCAAATCTCCTGGATTCTTCAGATTCTGCCAAGGGTGACACTAAGGCGTTTCTTTGCAAGAACAATGATTTGCTATAGCTGCTCAGGAGTCACAGCTGATGATTCTAATTATCCCCCCCTTGTGGGAACCCCAGACAGGAGAGAGAGGCAGCAGCGCATGATCACACACAGGGTCTTCATATCCGTGCTGTGTGTGTGCACTCATCTACAAACTCAGCTGTTTGTGCTAATTAGTACCCTAACAGAAAATACTATACAGAGATACTAAGGACGGTGATTTGGCATCCAGGAACTTACTGAGGAACTTTTATCTCTCTCCATTATACATAGAAAGATTAAACTTGCCGCTGTACTTTACAAGCTGTTCTTGCTAATTAGTACCCTAATAGAACATACTGTACAGAGATACTAAGGATGGTGATTTGGCATCCAGTTAAAAGCTGTTCATGCTAATTAGTACACTAGTAGAACATACTGTACAGAGATACTAAGGACGGTGACTTGGCATCCAGGAACTTACTGATCTTACTTACTGATCTCTCGATTATACATAGAAAGATTAAACTTGCCACTGTACTTTACAAGCTGTTCATGCTAATTAGTACACTAGAAGAACATACTGGGGACACGGACTCATACAGTACTTGCATTTCAAAAGCACGGTATTTTCCACCGCCTCCCGCTTGCCCATCGCCCTTCCCCCCTGGGATCCTGCACAGGTCATGCAGTAGACAGGGAGGGAGTTATTCACATAAACCAGGGCAAAGCTGCAGGAGCAGTTGTACTGTTAAGGGTCTATGCACCATATGGTACACATACAATTCTGTAGCAGGGCAGACTCAATTGAAATGGCTACCGCCTGTAACTCCTCGCCCAATGGAGGCCCTCGGCTATGGAGCAAGTAGCAGCACAGATTTGGTACGTCACGGGGCAATGCTGAAGGAGCGTCAGAATCCCCTAGCTAAAATACACAGGGGTGATAGGGATAAGTGAGGTCTTTGCACATAACGATACACCGCAAAGTTCCCCATGGTTTTGATTATGCCTTTTCTTTGAACACGGTATTTTCCACTGCCTCACCCTACCCCCATCCCACTTTGCCCTTCCCCCCTGGGAGCCTGCAAAGTACATGCAGTAGACAGGGAGGGAGTTCCGATCAGGTTACAAGACATGTGCAACAGTATACTACTGTATGTAGGAAAATCCACCGCCCACTCTGATTTATGTGAAACCTGTGTGCACCCTTCCATTGAATGTATAACAAAGAAAAAAAAATAATAAAGTGAATGTTACAGGAACACATTAAAAAAAGATTGGCACTTCCTTTCCATTGGTGTTGGTTTATGCCTTAGGGGACTCGGACGCTAATACTTGTATTTCAAAAGCACAGTATTTTCCACCGCCTCTCCCTACCCCCATCGCCTTTCCCCCCTGGGAGCCTGCACAGGTCATGCAGTGGACAGGGAGGGAGTTCAGGTCAGGTACAATACACAAATGCTGACGATCTACAGTACTGTGTTGCTCAGTTAGTTGCGTCGGAATACACTAATTTATACTCATTACCGCTGTGTATTTGTATATAGAGGAATGAATTGCTGCTGCAGATTTACTTTGATTTATGTGAAATCTGTGTGCACCCTTTCATTGAATGTACAACAAAGAAAAAAATAAAATAAAGTGAATGTCACGGGAACATATAAAAAAAAAGGTTGGCACTTTGTGACTCTCAGCATGGGAGGTGGGAGCCTTCATCACTAGGTTGGTATGGAAGGGGAGACAATTAGATACCGGAGGGTACCAACCCCAAGTTTCTGTGACCCCCACAAGGCTCATGGCAAGCGTCGGAACCCATGGTGGGTCTGAATTAACGGTCCCATTATAGTCTATGGGAAAATGGGTCCACTTTGCATACTGATATCTCTGGTTCTGGGTGTGCCAGAGACTCAGGACTGGTACCATACAAAAGAGGAGACTCTTGGCTTTCGGGGCAGACCAACCACTAGTTTATGTGACACTGGGAAGGGAAACGGGAAGCAACCATGTTTCGGGTCCCCTCCAGTTGTCCACCTAACTTGCACAGGATGCAGGGTTTCTGGCTAGATAGGAAATACTGTACAGAAATGCTAAGCATGGTAATTTGACATCCAGGAACATAGGGAGGAGTTTTTATCTCTCTCCGTTATACTTAGAAAAATTACACTTGCCACTGTACGTTACAAGCTGTTTGTGCTAATTAGTACACTAGTAGAACATACTGTACAGAGATACTAAGGACAGTGATTTGGCATCCACGAACTTAGGGAGGAGCTTTAATCTCTCTCCATTGTAATCTTTCTAAGTGTATAATGGAGAGAGATAAAAGCTCCTCCCTAAGTTCCTGGGTGCCAAATTACCGTCTTTAGTATCTCTGTACTCTATGTTCTACTAGTGTACTAATTAGCACGAACAGCTTGTAACGTACAGTGGCAAGTTTAATATTTCTATGGATAATGGAAAGAGATATAAGCTCCTCTGTAAGTTCCTAGATGCCAAATCACCGTTCTTAGTATCTCTGTACAGTATGTTCTACTAGTGTACTAAATAGCATGAACAGCTTTTAACTGAATGCCAAATCACAGCACTTACTATCTCTGTACAGTATGTCCTATTAGGGTACTAATTAGCACGAACAGCTTGTAACGTGCATGGCAGGTTTAATCTTTCTATGTATAATGCAGAGAGATAAAAGCTCCTCAGTAAGTTCCTGGATGCCAAATCAACTTACTTAGTATCTCTGTACAGTATGTTCTATTAGGGTACTAATTAGCTGTTCGTGCTAATTAGTACCCTAATAGAAAATACTATACAGAGACACTAAGACGGTGATTTGGCAGGCAGGAATTTACGGAGGAGCTTTTATCTCTCTACATTATACATAGAAAGATCAAACCTGCCACTGTATGTTACAAGCTGCTCGTGCTAATTAGTACACTAGAAGAACATGCTGTACAGAGACACTACGGACAGTGATTTGGCATCCACGAACTTAGGGAGGAGCTTTTATCTCTCTCCATTATACTTAGAAAGATTACAATGGAGAGAGATAAAAGCTCCTCCCTAAGTTCCTGGAGGGATCCGGTCTGAAGATCGACAGTGTCTAGGTCGACAATGTTTAGGTCGACCACTATAGGTCGACAGTCACTAGGTCAACATGGATGGAAGGTTGACAGGGTTTCTAGGTCGACATGTGCTAGGTCGACAGGTCTAAAGGTCAACATGAGTTTTTCAAATTTTTTTTCTTTTTTTGAATTTTTTCATACTTAACGATCCACGTGGACTACGATTGGAACGGTAAAGTGTGCCGAGCGAAGCGGTAGCGGAGCGAAGGCACCATGCCCGAAGCATGGCGAGCGAAGCGAGCCATGCGAGGAGACGCGGCGCACTAATTTGGGATCCCGGTCACTCTACGAAGAAAACGACACACAAAAAAATCCTCATGTCGACCTTTAGACCTGTCGACCTAGCACATGTCGACCTAGAAACCCTGTCGACCTTCCATCCATGTCGACCTAGTGACTGTCACCCTATAGTGGTCGACCTAAACATTGTCGACCTAGACACTGTCGATTTGATGAACCACACCCATTCCTGGATGCCAAATTACTGTACTTAGTATCTCTGTACAGTATGTTCTACTAGTGTACTAATTAGCACGAACAGCTTGTAACGTACAGTGGCAAGTTTAACCTTTCTATGTATAATATAGAGAGATAAAAGCTCCTCCCTAAGTTCCTGGTTGCCAAATCACCGTCCTTAGTATCTCTGTATAGTATTTTCTATTAGGGTACTAATTAGCACGGACAGCTTGTAACGTACAGCGGCAAGTTTAATCTTTCTATGTTAAATGGAGAGAGATAAAAGCTCCTCTGGAAGTTCCCAGATGCCAAATCACCATCCTTAGTATCTCTGTACAGTATGTTCTACTAGTGTACTAATTAGCACGAACAGCTTTTAACTGGATGCCAAATCACCATACTTCGTATCTCTGTACAGTATGTTCTATTAGGGTACTAATTAGCACGAACAGCTTGTAACGTACAGCAGCAAGTTTAATCTTTCTATGTATAATGGAGAGAGATAAAAGCTCCTCAGTAAGTTCCTGGATGCCAAATCACCGTACTTAGTATCTCTGTACAGTATGTTCTATTAGGGTACTAATTAGCTGTTTGTGCTAATTAGTACCCTAATAGAAAATACTATACAGAGATACTAAGGATGGTGATTTGGCAACCAGGAACTTAGGGAGGAGCTTTTATCTCTCTATATTATACATAGAAAGATTAATATTGCCACTGTACGTTACAAGCTGTTCGTGCTAATTAGTACACTAGTAGAACATACTGTACAGAGATACTAAGGACGGTGATTTGGCATCTAGTAACTTACAGAGGAGCTTTTATCTCTCCATTATACATAGAAAGATTAAACTTGCCACTGTACTTTACAAGCTGTTCGTGCTAATTAGTACACTAGTAGAACATACTGTACAGAGATACTAAGTACAGTGATTTGGCATCCATGAACTTAGGGAGGAGCTTTAATCTCTCCATTGTAATCTTTTTAAGTATAATGGAGAGAGATAAAAGCTCCTGCCTAAATTCCTGGATGCCAAATTACTGTCCTTAGTATCTCTGTACTCTATGTTCTACTGGTGTACTAATTAGCACGAACAGCTTGTAACGTAGAGTGGCAAGTTTAATCTTTCTATGTATAATGGAGAGAGATAAAAGCTCCTCAGTAAGTTCCTAGATGCCAAATCACCATCCTTAGTATCTCTGTACAGTATGTTCTACTAGTGTACTAATTAGCATGAACAGCTGTTTTACCGGATGCCAAATCACTGTACTTAGTATCTCTGTACAGTATGTTCTATTAGGGTACTAATTAGCTGTTTGTGCTTGTTCACAGGAACACATTAAAAAAAAAGGTTGGCACTTCCTTCCCATTGGTGTTGGTTTATGCCTTACGGGACTCAGACGCTCGCATTTGTAAAGCACTGTATTTTCCACCGCCTCCTGCTAGCCCATCGCCCTTCGCCCCTGGGAGCCTGCACAGATCATGCAGTGGACAGGGAGGGAATTCAGGTCCTGTGCAATACACAAACGCCGAAGATCTACAGTACTGTTTTGCTGACTCAGAATACACTCATTTCTACTCATTACCGCTGTGTAGATGCATTTAGCGTAAAGAATCGCTCCTGCAGATCTACTCTGATTTATGTGAAACTTGTGTGCATCCTTCCATTGGATGTATTAGAGAGAAAAAAAAAATATTAAAGTGAATGTCACGGGAACACATTAAAAAAAAAAGGTTGGCACTTCCTTTCCATTGGTGTTGGTTTATGCCGTAGGGGACTCGGACGCTCATATAATTGCATTTCAAAGGCACGGTATTTTCCATCGTCTCCCCCTACCCCCATCGCCCTTCCCCCCTGGGAGCTTGCACAGATCATGCAGTAGACAGGGAGGGAATTCAGGTCCTGTGCAATACACAAACGCCGAAGATCTACTGTACTGTTTTGCTCAATTCGTTGCGTCAGAATACACTAATTTCTACTCATTGCCGCTGTGTAGTTGCATTTAGCGTAAAGAATCGCTCCTGCAGATGTACTCTGATTTATATGTAACTTGTGTGCACCTTTCCATTGACTGTCTTAACAACGCAGGACAGAAAAAGATTGTCTCTTTTGTTGGCGCACTTGGAAAAGAAGAAGAAATTTTACATTTACTCTTAGTGTGAATATATCATATTAAAATCTAACTTTTATTATCACTATCTTAAAAATTGTTAGCAATTGAGAAACATAAATGGAAAAATGTGTTGTGTAAATTTTTGTGAATTTAATGAATAAATTCAATATTATAAACAGAATAAAAGCTGATTCACTGTGCCTGAATTTTCTGCTTCATTTATTTATATCATAGATTTTCAATTGGAGAGCAATGGATGTAGTATGATAACTGTATGTAGGATTAGGTAGAGTGAGCTTCTCACATGGATGGCAGAAAAAGGGGGAGAAGGGGGGGGAAAGAGGAGGAGTTCATCAAGGGTCCTAATGCTGTAAATAATGTGAAAACAATAAGTATTTTTAAAGAACACTCCAGAAGAATCCTGTAACCATCATTAATTCCCTTATTTTTACTGGTATTGCCACTGGTATTGTGGCTATTTGAGCCAGTTGCTATTGATTTTTGAAAGCAACTACTGGTACTCCCGTGCCCAGATTCCCCATAGGTACTGCAATAATTGTTATATATGGAATGAAGTATGGACACGTGATAGCTGTATTGCTTATCCCCTTATATAGTTATTACAGTTCATACTCTTGTCAGCTGAAGTGATTGATAGTTCCCTAGCTCACCATGCAGAGTAAATTGCTTTACTTTTTAATTACCTCTGCATTAGTGTTCATTAATTTGTGAACCCAAAATATAACCTCCAGAGTTGTAAGCTCCGTGGCTATTAGGACCCGCAGTGGTCATATGTTTGCAATATAGGTCTGTTGATTATTATATTGCTCATCCCCTCATACAATTGTTGCAATTCATACTCGTGTAAATAGAAGTAATTAATAATTCCCTAATTCACCATACAGTGTACAATGCTTTACTTCTTGATTGGCATTACACTCGTATTCATTAATTAGTGAGCCCAAGATGTATGACCTTCGGAGTTATGAGCCCCGTGTCTGTTAGGAGCCGCAGTAGTCTAAGTTTACTATATACACCTACTAGTCTTACTGAGGGGGCATCGTTAGGTTGCTATATCAGTTGAATACGTGTGGCTTTACTATAGCAATCTGCACAGCCCTAATCAGTGAGTAAAATTATACTGTAGGTCTGTGTATAACGTTGATTAAAAATCAACACAAGGCGTGCTCCATGTGCATGGCCGATATTATTGATTTATGAACCCAAAATATAACCTCCAGAGTTGTAAGCTCCGTGGCTATTAGGACCCGCAGTGGTAATATGTTTGCAATATAGGTCTGTTGGTTATTATATTGCTCATCCCCTCGTACAATTGTTGCAATTCATACTCGTGTAAATAGAAGTAATTAATAATTCTCTGATTCACCATACAGTGTAAATTACTTTACTTCTTAATTGACATTACACTCATATTCATTAATTAGTGAGCCCAAGATGTGTGACCTTCGGAGTTATGAGCCCCGTGTCTGTAGGGAGCCGCAGTAGTATATGTTTACTATATACACCTGCTAGTTTTACTGAGGAGGCGTCGCCAGGTTGCTATATCAGTTAAATACGTGTGGCTTTACTATAGCAATCTGCACAGCCCTGATCAGTGAGTAAAATTATACTGTAGGTCTGTGTATAATGTTAATTAAAAATCAACACAAGGCGTGCTCCATGTACATGGCCGATGTTTAAGTTGAAACATATCTATAGATTTGTAATATGGTCCTATTAATGTTACTAATAGGGCACCATGAATTGCTATATTGGTCCAATATGTGTGATTTTATAATAACAATTTTTTCCACAGTCCTAAATACACAGCTCTGATCAGTAGGTATAATTATACCGCGAGTCTGTGTATGTCAGTAATTGGAGATCTATATATGTGACCTTATAGAAGCAATTTACAAAGCCCTAGTCAATGAATGTAATTGTATTAAGGGTCTGTATGTGCCGCTGATTAGAAATCAGCGCATGACATATACCGTATGTGTAGCAAATATTTCACCTACAGTATATGCATATCCATACAATGCCGTGCCCCAATGACATTAATAGATTAAATTAGAACCATCTTGCACGTATCTCAATCTTGGTATATAATAATTAATTAGTGTTTGGCAGGTGAGATATATTACTTCATTGGTATTCAATAGGTGTAAGGGGAACGGTCCGTATCACACAATTGTAACTGAATGTGAATCCTAAGGGTTGCCTGTGATCCGCTACCCCTTACACCTATTGAATACCAATGAATTAATATATCTCACCTGCCAAACACTAATTAATTATTATATACCAAGATTGAGATACGTGCAAGATGGTTCTAATTTAATCTATTAATGTCATTGGGGCACGGCATTGTATGGATATGCATATACTGTAGGTGAAATATTTGCTACACATACGGTATATGTCATGCGCTGATTTCTAATCAGCGGCACATACAGACCCTTAATACAATTACATTCATTGACTAGGGCTTTGTAAATTGCTTCTATAAGGTCACATATATAGATCTCCAATTACTGACATACACAGACTCGCGGTATAATTATACCTACTGATCAGAGCTGTGTATTTAGGACTGTGGAAAAAATTGTTATTATAAAATCACACATATTGGACCAATATAGCAATTCATGGTGCCCTATTAGTAACATTAATAGGACCATATTACAAATCTATAGATATGTTTCAACTTAAACATCGGCCATGTACATGGAGCACGCCTTGTGTTGATTTTTAATTAACATTATACACAGACCTACAGTATAATTTTACTCACTGATCAGGGCTGTGCAGATTGCTATAGTAAAGCCACACGTATTTAACTGATATAGCAACCTGGCGACGCCTCCTCAGTAAAACTAGCAGGTGTATATAGTAAACATATACTACTGCGGCTCCCTACAGACACGGGGCTCATAACTCCGAAGGTCACACATCTTGGGCTCACTAATTAATGAATATGAGTGTAATGTCAATTAAGAAGTAAAGTAATTTACACTGTATGGTGAATCAGAGAATTATTAATTACTTCTATTTACACGAGTATGAATTGCAACAATTGTACGAGGGGATGAGCAATATAATAACCAACAGACCTATATTGCAAACATATTACCACTGCGGGTCCTAATAGCCACGGAGCTTACAACTCTGGAGGTTATATTTTGGGTTCATAAATCAATAATATCGGCCATGCACATGGAGCACGCCTTGTGTTGATTTTTAATCAACGTTATACACAGACCTACAGTATAATTTTACTCACTGATTAGGGCTGTGCAGATTGCTATAGTAAAGCCACACGTATTCAACTGATATAGCAACCTAACGATGCCCCCTCAGTAAGACTAGTAGGTGTATATAGTAAACTTAGACTACTGCGGCTCCTAACAGACACGGGGCTCATAACTCCGAAGGTCATACATCTTGGGCTCACTAATTAATGAATACGAGTGTAATGCCAATCAAGAAGTAAAGCATTGTACACTGTATGGTGAATTAGGGAATTATTAATTACTTCTATTTACACGAGTATGAATTGCAACAATTGTATGAGGGGATGAGCAATATAATAATCAACAGACCTATATTGCAAACATATTACCACTGCGGGTCCTAATAGCCACGGAGCTTACAACTCTGGAGGTTATATTTTGGGTTCACAAATTAATGAACACTAATGCAGAGGTAATTAAAAAGTAAAGCAATTTACTCTGCATGGTGAGCTAGGGAACTATCAATCACTTCAGCTGACAAGAGTATGAACTGTAATAACTATATGAGGGGATAAGCAATACAGCTATCACGTGTCCATACTTCATTCCATATATAACAATTATTGCAGTACCTATGGGGAATCTGGGTACGGGAGTACCAGTAGTTGCTTTCAAAAATCAATAGCAACTGGCTCAAATAGCCACAATACCAGTGGCAATACCAGTAAAAATAAGGGAATTAATGATGGTTACAGGATTCTTCTGGAGTGTTCTTTAAAAATACTTATTGTTTTCACATTATTTACAGCATTAGGACCCTTGATAAACTCCTCCTCTCCCCCCCCCCCTTCTCCCCCTTTTTCTGCCATCCATGTGAGAAGCTCACTCTACCTAATCCTACATACAGTTATCATACTACATCCATTGCTCTCCAATTGAAAATCTATGATATAAATAAATGAAGCAGAAAATTCAGGCACAGTGAATCAGCTTTTATTCTGTTTATAATATTGAATTTATTCATTAAATTCACAAAAATTTACACAACACATTTTTCCATTTATGTTTCTCAATTGCTAACAATTTTTAAGATAGTGATAATAAAAGTTAGATTTTAATATGATATATTCACACTAAGAGTAAATGTAAAATTTCTTCTTCTTTTCCAAGTGCGCCAACAAAAGAGACAATCTTTTTCTGTCCTGCGTTGTTTTGTAACTTATTGTCTAAGGTAGCACCCCCTATGATGAATGACAACAAAACTTCTTGAAATCAATTTGGGGAATTTTTTAGCAAATGTTAAAAATGTCGATATTTCTCTAGTGCAGAGGACATCCTTACCCCCCATTTCCCTATTGTGTACCATTGACTGTCTTACAATGAAAATAAAATAATACAGTACATTATTACAATTAAAAAAAAAAAGGCACATCAGGTCTCGAACCCTGGACCCCCAGCGTGGGAGGTGGGAGCCTTTATCGCTAGCCCACAACGCCTCATGAGAGCTTCCCAATTTCATGTGTAAAAGTACAGCAAACAGCGCCCGGCCCCCTCCTCATTGGTGTTGGTTTATGCCTTAGGGGACTCAGACGCTCGCATTTGTTCAGCACGGTATTTTCTACCGCCTCCCGCTAGCCCACCATTCCCATTATGCCTTAGGGAACTCAGACGCTCATGTACTGTACATGTATTTTAAAAGCACAGTGTAGGTCACCATCTTTTTCCACCGCCTCCCGTTACGCCTACAGTATTAACATTACAGTCGTCACTGACCAATTGCCAGAGCTGTAGATCAATCCGCCACTATACTGTACGATCGATAGTACTGGATTAGTGGAGCATTAGCCACCCAGTGGTGGAGATGTGTAATGCATGCTGAGTATCTAGAATCGCCTCAACACGCCTGCCTGTGATTAAACTCAGCTATCGCCTTAGCGTGACTAAACGTCCGTCTTGGCGGAGAATCGGTCAAGATAAAGGTGGCTACATCTGTACTGTATAGTGTGCTGCTGCTGCTAATGAGCTGTTAGGGTAAGATTTTTTTTAGTAATCTTTCTGTAGTTGTTGAAGAATTCACACAAGGTCAAATTGCATTTGAAATTTATGGCATATGCATCACATTTATCATGTATATTGTTCTGATTAAGAAGAAGAGAAATATCACAGCAAATATATGTATATTTGCAAACAAATCCCGTACTGCAGACTTCAATGTTGGTATCAATACTTGCAAAACATCCCAAAATATATTGTTACTCATGTTACATAGATATATCTTGCACCAACAAGCATTTAAGCATAGACACGCCCATTTGTGGAACTAGACACGCCCTTTGGGCAGAGTATGACACACCCTCTTGGTGGCTAGCCGCACGCACATGCTACTGTAATCTACCTGATTCAATTTTTCAATAGTAAGCAAGTATGCGCAGAATACCAGGAAGTGTCCCAGTCAATCCCTGCCCCAGTTACACAGAGGACTGCAGAAGAAGACATGATTACTTAAGCTCTGGATTTTGGATCACTTCACCAGAAAAGTAAGTGTGCATGAATTAACTTAACAAAGCTATATATCACATGGAATGGTAGGCAAATCTGTTGCCACTAGGCATGTGCAGCAGCTCCATTCTGCCCTTAACACTGTATGTAGTGGCCGCTGGCAAGGCTGTGGGGTGGGAATTCCAAGCAACAGGAACCCCCCCCTCACTCCGTATTTGCTTATGTCCACCTTATCACTCTCCAAGGTTAAGTACATCTACCCCATCGTAAGGGCTGTATTGCTGCAGAATATAACACCATTTGTAAACAGTATTGCAGCAACATATAATACTTCCCACTGTGTTTATATTCCAGTGGGAGGAAGAGCCTGTGTTAGAATCGGTGGCCTGTACAGTTATTTGTTAGTATGGGACATGCTGGCATATCTCCAGGTATTTGTGACCTTGTAGTGCTGCTAATTACTGTCTGGAAACCATTTTAACCTCTCAGTTCCTATCTGCAAATATTGTATAATGTATCTCTTGGTGACAAGCAAATTATTATACATCTATACAGTGTTGGTTTTTAAATCCTACACTGTTCCTACTGCGTGGTGTTGTTGCTGATATACAAACGTGTATTACCCAATGCGTATATAGGGGGTAATTCAGATCTGATCGGTGGGCAGCGATTTTTGCAGCCCTGCGATCAGATAGTCGCCGCCTGCAGGGGGAGGGGAAATCGCTGTGCAAGTGTGTGATCGCTTCTGTTGCAGAGCTGCACAAATATCAGTTTGTGCAGTCTCCGCACAGCCCAGGACTTACTTATTCTGTGCGATCAGTGGCGCACGCAGGGGGGGGTTTCCGAGTACCTGGAAACCCCCCCTGATGACCCCCAAAAATGTTTTGAGATGGAGACACAGCTGTCTCCATCTCAACAAAAGCAAAAGCCGCGATCGCGACGGAGCTGTAGCAAGAGCAGAGAGCTATGCATCTCTCTGCTTAGAGAATGTCCCGAGTGCCGGGGGAGCTGCTGGCTGCGCATGCTCAGCCACAGCAGCTCCCTCTGTCCTCACGCTGCCGCTGCCGCCCCTCTATATGTAAGTTTTAAATCATTAAGTGTGTTTTTGTGTGATATGAATGCATGTATGTATGTATGTATGTATGTATGTGGGTTTGTGTGTGTGCTTGTGTACGTACAGTATGTATGTATGTATGTATATATGTATGTATGTATGTATGTGTGTTTACATGTGTGAGTTTAGGAATATATATATATATATATCAATGTGTGATATACATATACATATATATATACATATATATATATATAAAACCGGTAATCCTCCTTGGGTCCTGTGATAGGACCTCTATTGATGAAAAATAGGTGGCACTCCAGGGACTTAAATAAAGTCAAACTGTTAAAAAATATATTTTAATGGCGCAAAAAACAACGTTTCAAGGCTCTACGGCCTTTTCAGCTGGTTATGCATTATAGGTGAGGTCAAAAACAATAAACAAAATACCTCTGTTTTTTTTCACCTCACCTATAATGCATAACCTGATGGAAAGGCTGTTGAGCCTTGAAACGCTGTTTTTTGCGCCATTATTTTTTTTTTTTTTAATACAGTTTGACTTTATTTAAGTCCCTAGAGTGCCGCCTATTTTTCTTCAATAGAGGTCCTATCACAGGACCCAAGGATGATTACCGGTTATATTAATTTCAGGAGGGCACCCTGGCATCTTTGCTTTTTATCATCCAGAGTGCCAGACGACCACACAAATATATATATATATATATATATATATATATACACAGTTTAGAATAATCAGGTGCGCTCAGTATAGTTAAAAGATATCCTAGCAAAAAGTTTTTAGCCAGTAAAGCTTAAAAGTCACTTCTCTACAATCAAAGGAGAGTGGATGCACCAGTGTCCTTCTTTTAGCAGAACCGCTGCTCCCCCGCCGTCATAAATAGCCCGGAATTCCACGGGAGACAGGTATCTAGAAAAAGAGACAGGGGGGGCTCCATAGTGCAAAATCAATTTTAATTTTAAAAGCACACAAACACTCCGGTTAAGACACAACGCTAATTGCCCGTACCAGAACAAAATCCGCTGTGGGCTTAATACCACATGATTTAAACACATATGCCCTCGGCAATTCTCCAAACCTCCGGCAATCTCCTAAGACAGGACCACTACCCCGTACCGCTGGACCGCTGGACACAGCCGCCACACGTCGGGACACCGTCACTTGTCGATCACAACCGAGGCAGGAGGGGGCACTACCACACACGTCAGTAAGCCACGTCCCTACGCGTTTCGTCACAGACTTCGTCAGAGTGCTGGCTTGCTGTACGTGTCACACTACCTTTTAAGAATGGCTCCCGCCAATCAGCTACTTACATCAATTAAATTTACTTTAAAACAAACAATGCGTCCACAATAGACTGTCCAGGTTTAAAAACATATACGTCTCTCCTATGCCAGTTAACCATTAATTAGCCAGTATGTTTCAGAAGCACATTAAATTAGCTTAGATTCACTTAAATTAAGACACTCTGTGCAAAAAGCCAATATACAGCCATTTACGCTGCAGCAATCCCGATCTCCGGGGATTCGAGTCTCCTGACTCAATTTAATCATATACAAAGCATTTCCTTCTAATGTTCAAACAATCTTTAAACTACACCCGACACTCGTCAGTCCAGTGTGGATACACTTTACATCGTTTATACAGGAATAAAAGAAACAGTTTCTAGTATTTTCATTACATTGTATCACTTAGTCCTGCTCGTGTTGTGAAGTCCAAAAAACTGCAATAAGTTGTCATACGCTTAAAATAATCATAAAATGCTAAATATTACATACTGCAGTGACCATTATTAAATAAAAAATAAATAAAAATAAATGTATATATATAATTCCATCTAGTATAAACTGGTCATGTAGATACCACACTAATCACACGGCACAGACCATTACAGGTTTATATTGCTTTAGTCATACTGTGTCGGTAATTGATCCTAAAAGTACTATAAGATCCCAGAGCTTTTTTGGTACTTAAACTATTGTACTAATAAGTTACATCAACATATATTGGCCACAGAAAGAAATTTTTTTTTTTTTTAAATAAATACTAGATCAGGGGACACAACAATTCCTCAGCGAGGAAGACCAAGAAGGAGCGTTTCATTGTATTCATTTTAAACTTGCATTAACGTTCCTCAATAAACGGAGTCAGTTCATAATTTTCATTTAACCCTTTTGGTATCAGAGTACTTAACGTTATTATCCAGTATGTTTCCCTTTTAATCAGCTTCTTATCACAATTTCCTCCTCTTGGATCTGACACAACTTGTTCAATTCCTTTAAATTTTTGTCCCTTTGGGTCACTATTATGATGCTTTTGGAAATGCTTCGGCACACTATGATTCATTACCCCGTTCTTAATATTTCTTAAATGCTCAAGAACCCTAATCTTTAAGGGCCTTTTGGTCTTACCTATATATTTCAGCCCACACGGGCACATGAGCATATAGATAATATAGCATGAATAACAATTAATGAAGGAATTAATCAAGTATTGTTCACTTGATACATTTCCTTCTAAATGTTTTGCCCCTTTTAATCCTTGTGGGCATATTTTACATGACCCACACGGGTAAAACCCTTTAATGTTCCCAAACATATTTCCTTTATTTGGTGCACTATCATCTGACAATTTTCGCAGGCAGCTTTTAGAAACCATACTCTTTATTGTCTTTGCTCTCCTATAAATAATAGTAGGCTTGTTAGGAAGACATTTCCCTAATATTGGGTCCATCTGTAATATGTGCCAGTTTTTCCGTAGGATCTTTTCTACTGTCTTGATTGCATCATTATATTGAGTGCTGAAGGGACATAGCACTTTTGAGTCATCCTCCCTCCATTTCTTTTTTTCTTGATATTCAAGCAATTCATCCCTGACCTTACTTTTAGCTTTGCATTTTGCCCGTGTTCTTCATACTTTTCTACCTTAGTACAGAAACTGTACTAAGGTAGAAAAGTATGAAGAACAATCCAACGTTTATATTGAGAGATTTAACGAACGGGGATACCCAGCTAGTCTAATAGAAAGGGCAAAATGCAAAGCTAAAAGTAAGGTCAGGGATGAATTGCTTGAATATAAAGAAAAAAAGAAATGGGGGGGAGGATGACTCAAAAGTGCTATGTCCCTTCAGCACTCAATATAATGATGCAAACAAGACAGTAGAAAAGATCCTACAGAAAAACTGGCACATATTACAGATGGACCCAATATTAGGGAAATGTCTTCCTAACAAGCCTACTATTATTTATAGGAGAGCAAAGACAATAAAGAGTATGGTTTCTAAAAGCTGCCTGCGAAAATTGAGAGATGATAGTGCACCAAATAAAGGAAATATGTTTGGGAACATTAAAGGGTTTTACCCGTGTGGGTCATGTAAAATATGCCCACAAGGATTAAAAGGGGCAAAACATTTTGAATGAAATGTATCAAGTGAACAATACTTGATTAATTCCTTCATTAATTGTAATTCATGCTATATTATCTATATGCTCATGTGCCCGTGTGGGCTGAAATATATAGGTAAGACCAAAAGGCCCTTAAAGATTAGGGTTCTTGAGCATTTAAGAAATATTAAGAACGGGGTAATGAATCATAGTGTGCCGAAGCATTTCCAAAAGCATCATAATAGTGACCCAAAGGGACTAAAATTTAAAGGAATTGAACAAGTTGTGTCAGATCCAAGAGGAGGAAATCGTGATAAGAAGCTGATTAAAAGGGAAACATACTGGATAATAACGTTAAGTACTCTGATACCAAAAGGGTTAAATGAAAATTATGAACTGACTCCGTTTATTGAGGAACGTTAATGCAAGTTTAAAATGAATACAATGAAACGCTCCTTCTTGGTCTTCCTCGCTGAGGAATTGTTGTGTCCCCTGATCTAGTATTTATTTAAAAAAAAAAAAATTCTTTTTGTGGCCAATATATGTTGATGTAACTTATTAGTACAATAGTTTAAGTACCAAAAAAAACTCTGGGATCTTATAGTACTTTTAGGATCAAGTACCGACACAGTATGACTAAAGCAATATAAACCTGTAATGGTCTGTGCCGTGTGATTAGTGTGGTATCTACATGACCAGTTTATACTAGATGGAATTATATATATACATTTATTTTTATTTATTTTTTATTAAATAATGG